>NC_052954.1:2257500-2342500 GCF_013358895.1 Oreochromis aureus | reverse complement strand
CCGGTGTTTTCTTCTGTGTATCTAGCCCCTGTTTACCATGAGTGTGCAGCAGCAGTACATCAAGCCCTTTTCAGAGGATGAATATGACCAACTCACCAAAGAGTTTGAAGACAATGCTGTGGGTATTGGTTTTAGTCTGGTTTACTTGAATGTACTACAATAACCACAGTGTTACAGTATTTGCATTTCTAGCTGTGTTCTGTGCTCACATCGATTTATCTCTGCAGTCACTCGGTGTGAATCTGCAGAGCATGTACTGTTTCACTGTGTAATCACACACCTGTGTTGTGTTAAGAGCATTAATTGTAAATAATTTAATTTCACGTCCAGTATTTAATACCACTAAATACTGGGTAGTCAGACCAGCCGTAACTAGCTTTTATACTCTGTCTGCTCCATGCCCAGCTCACTGTTTAGTCTAAAACTTTGAGATCTTTAATAATTTTCTCCCTGTTATTTTTGTTTTGGTTGATTTTTCATTAAATCTTTTTTCTTCCTTTGCATGTAGGTCGCCATGCAGTTCATCATTCTCTACAGTTATGAGGACATTGTGACAGCCATGATTGAGGGTAGTTCTGGATCTGTTTGGAGGATCAGTCCCCCGAGCAGGCAGGAAGTCATTAAAGAGTTACTCGGTCCTGTCGACCTAACACTTCGTCTGTCCTGGAATTTTCAGAGGTAAAACACACAATATTCTGAATACGAAGCAACATTAGAGTACATGTTTATTAGAGAGGTACAGCAGTTATTGTCTACTCTAAACAGTGAGGCTCATTTCAGCCAGTGGGGTTGGAGATTTTGTCGATGTTGATGGAATTATGAACACAGAAAAGTACCGTGATTTTGATCCCAAACACAGACTGACAGAAAAACACACGTGATCACTATCAGTCATGGATTGGCCTCCCCAAACTTTGAGCTCAAACTGAAGCAGTGTGGGATCATCTCTGCACATCGGTGATAAGCTGTTGATTTCATATTTGATCTGCATTCCTGTTCTCACCTATAGTCCTGTAGTAACTGAAAGAACGACAGTGCTGATACAAGCCACAGATACAAGCGTTTTATAGAGGGTGGCAGGGCTCGCCCTTACAACTAGGATGAGGAGATCAGTCATCAGTGGTACTGGTCCTCCACACAAAGGAGGCTGTGGAGGTGCTTCAGGCATCTGACTAGGAGGCCTCCTAGGAGTGAGGTGTTTAGGACACGCTCTAAAAAGAGGAAACCTTGGGCAGACCTGAGGCCAGCCAAGATGTGTAATATCCACTCATCCATCCACCCACCCATCCATCCATGGGTGGGTGGATGGGTGGATGAATATGACCCTGACAAGTTTATCGTTGTCTGACAGACAGTGTCTTTCACTTTTCTACAACAACACCTGCTGATGGCAAGTGGAGTAGATTTAGCTTTTATAAACAAAATAAATAATAAAAATTGATTACAATGTGAAAGTATTCTATAAGATAAATATGAAATAGATGTTGTGAAGAGCTATAAAGTCTTTCAGACTTTTCCTTTTTTGAGCTGTTCTGACGTATCACTGAGGTTGTAAATGTGATTTTTCTGGTTTTCCTTCTCTCAGGGACCTGGGTAAGGGTGGAACAGTGGAACATGCCTTTGATAAGCATTCTATAGACCTGGAACCTGGGAACCCAGTCAGAGCAGACCTGGCTTCATTACTGGTTGGCAACCGCACTGAGCCGGTGTAGGTTTTCTCTCTGGAGGGATGTTTATGTTAATAAAAGTGTTTATATTCATGGAAAAAATGAATAGTGCTTCTTTTAACAGGTACTGTCTTGTATTTTTTCCAGGCTTGTTCCCAGTATGTTTCCTAAGTACATCCGTGCCCCCAATGGAGCTGAGGCCAAGCCAGTCGGTCAGCTGCATGAAGGTTTACAGATTTTATATTATAATAAATGCATTAGTGAACAATTATTTATTTATGAAAACTTCCACAATCAAATTATTACTATATGGTACTAATATATAAGTATGATACAGCATAGTTTGAACAAGAAGCACAAAGTCACTCGCCTAACGAACAGAATAGAGAATAATCCTTTAATTGTCCCACAAGGGGAAATTTGGTGGTCGGAGCTGCTGATACTGGCTGCCAGCTCGGAGTGGCGCCGGAAGCAGATGCACTCAAATGGGATACTGAGTGCATGTAAGACAAAATATCTAGTGTATATGAAGTGGTTAAAGAAAGGAACAATTGAAGCTGAAAAAATCTATAAGATAAATAAGAATGAATTGACATGAATAATAAAAGAACTGCAAAACAGATTACAACATTAAATTTTTAGATTAAAAATAAAAATAATAAGAAAAATGCGCGCGAAGTAGTAAATATTATTGTCAATAAAAGAAATTAAAAGGATGAAATATCCAAAGAACTCCCAAATACCAAACAGCAAATACCGATCAGTGACAGCTTATTGTGAAAGGTTTTAATGATTTTGTTCTTAATGTTCGTCCTTGACATCTTTGTGTAACTACAAATATAAGTGTAGCAAACTCCATATTTAAGGGCAACAGATGAAGATGAAGTTATTGATATAGTGACATCATTTAACTTTAAGAGATCAATGGATTATGATGGCTCTGATATGGATTTAGTCAAAGACATCACTGGATGTAAGGTGAAACCATTTACCTACACTGCACTTTGTCATTGCAAAATGGTTTATTCCCTGGAAATTGCAGAGGTTGTGCTGATATATAACGGAGATAAACGTCTACAGTCCTCTAACATACTGGAACAAATATTTTGCAATAGTTTGCGTCACAAAAAACAATGTGCTGTATGCAACACTGTGGCTTTAGACCCAAAGTAACCACAACACATGGTTTAAATATGTTTATAGATACACTTCTATCAAAAACAAAGAACATGCTATGGGAGTATTCTTTGAGCTTAAAAAAGCATTTGATACAGTTGATCAAACACCTTTACTTAACAAACTACACACATACGGGCTGGGAGGAGTCGCATTATCATGGGTTAGAAATCTTGAAAACTGCAATCAGTTCATCTTAATAAATGCCTCACAATCAAACCCTTAGTGTAGGGATCCCCCCGGGGTCTGTGTTGGGGACACTGCTTTTTATACTGCACATTAATGACATCTCTCCAATTTCAAAGACATTGAAAGTAATATTGCTTATTGTGTTGTGGAAGCATCCTGGAACAGCATCTGAAGTAGAAAATGAATTAAATAAGCTGAAGACCAGGTTTTACACTATAACACTATAAGATAATATAATAATCTTATAATCGGGATCATATAAATTCTACTACTAGGAAACTGATGAAAGATACCATAGAAAATCTATAATCAAATTTCTTGGTGATGATGCATCACAAACTATTCTGGATGCCACAGTAATCGTATTAAAGGCAAAATATCAAAGTCTCTTGGAAATTCAAAGACTGCAAATATCAAATATTCTGTATTGTTCAATCCTACTTGCTTACATGACACACTGTGTGATATCTGGGGAAATACCTATAAAACACAAATACCCTCAACATTCATAAATAAAACCAGTTCAAGAGAACCATCAAATCCACTTTTTATTAAAAGAAATACTCCTAAACTTAAAGACTTGGTCGACCTTGGAGCTGCACAAATATTGTATAAAGCAGCAAACAAATATTTGCCCACAACAAGCAGGACGTCTTCCAAATAATGGCGACTCATCAGGACCTGAGGCAAATCCTTATGCTCAGCAAGTGGTTAGTAAGGACTAATGTAAAATATCACAGCAATACGGTCACATGAGTGAGTATGTGGAACAAAGATCCTTTGATAAAATCATCACAACAGTTCAGTAAAAAACTGCAAATCCCTCACAGAGTTGTAGGAAATTAAATCTACATCTGTGGGTCACAGGCTTTCCATCCGTGCTCCAACTCAAAATCCCCCAAAGTGCATTTGGAGTATTTGGAGTATTTGGAGTATACCTCAAACACTAGGCAAAAAAAAAAAAATAGTCAGAGGCTTGATGTCAGCATCCAGATATTTTAGTCCTTAACATATGTGATATTAAAAACAGATTGTTGTCTTACAGGTAATGAAGCTGGATACATGGATATAACCCTGTCACTAAATAGCAGTGGGAACCAGGAGTGGTGGGACATTGCTATTGCGAACTGTGACTCCTCACAGTGTGGTGTACTACCCATGGTCATATTCAGTGACAAAGTCAGTCCTCCCAGCCTGGGCTTTCTGGCTGGATACGGGTAAGAAGCACACAATTCCACACGTAGGAGTTTTGGGCATCAGTGAGCAAAAACATTCATTCAACTGAAAAAATTCAATTGAATTTTATTTATATAGCACCAAATCACAACAATGGTTGCCTCAAGACGCTTTGTATTGTAATACAGATACACACAATAATACAAAGAAAACAGAGCAAACCCCGACAATCGTGTGATCTCCCAATGAGCACGCGCCTTGGCAACTGTGGGAAGCAAAAACTCCCTTTTAACAGGAAGAAACCTCCAACAGAAACGGGCTTTAAATGCTTTACGTACTAGAAGTAAGCCTCAGTGTGAGAGTGTAGTGCTCTAACGAGGTGATACTGTGTGTTGCCTCACAGCGAGCAGGCTCATGGTTTCAGACCCTGGCTGGCGTCCCTGTGCAGACTTTGTATGTTCTCCTAATGCCTGGGGGGGTTCCTTGGGGTACTCTAGCTTTCACAATCCAAAGACATGCATGTGAGGTTAATTAGTGTTTCATAACTGTATGTGGGGCAGACAACGTCCTTACAGATGTGTCGAAAACAGCACTGTGTGAATGAATGGCTTATAATCTGAGTGGTCATTAAGACTAAATAATCTCTATATAACTGCGAGACTCTATTTACTAGCAGTGCTGCTTTACAAAAAAGGTGCATGATCTCTATAGAGCTGTTAAGAAGTTATAATTGCATTCAGGAAACTAAAATGCTGTTATAAGTTAAAGTTAAATGTTTTTTTACTAGCTGACTTCAGTGTAAACATGTATTAAAAAATAAATAAATTAAAAAAATTCCCCACTTGCCCCTGCGGGCGGTCTAGGACTCTGGCCAAAGTAACATCTCTGATGGACAGAGTCTCCCACTCCATGCATGTAAGTGTTGCTGAACTGCAGAGCTCCTTCAGTGACAGACTGCTGCATCCTCGATGCATGAAGGAGCGTTTCCGCAGGTCCTTCCTCCCTGCAGCTGTCAGACTGTACAATCAAGACTGCTCCCAACAAACACAGCTGTTCACATCAGCGCTGTAACTTGCACTATTTTATCAACCGATTCACACTATAACCTGGGTTTGCCTCTTAACTTTATTTAATTTTATTTAATTTAATAACGGTACAGTACTCTGTTTGTGGTAACCATTGTCCTTGATGTAAATATGTAAAAACTGTGTATGTTTCTGTTCTGTGTGCTGTTTGTTTGTATATGTGTCTTGCCTGCTGCTGTTACACCCAAATTTCCCCTTGTTGGACAATTAAAGGATTATTCTATTCTATTCTATCCTTCAAGCTCGGGTCCTCTACCCCT
This sequence comes from Oreochromis aureus, assembly GCF_013358895.1. NCBI lineage: Eukaryota > Metazoa > Chordata > Actinopteri > Cichliformes > Cichlidae > Oreochromis > Oreochromis aureus. The sequence goes on along the minus strand of NC_052954.1, from coordinate 2,336,947 downwards.
CTATCACTACGGCCGTCTTCTTCTGCCTGTCTACCACCACTATGTCCGGTTGGTTAGCCACCACCATTTTGTCCGTCTGTATCTGGAAGTCCCACAGGATCTTAGCTCGGTCATTCTCCACCACCCTTGGGGGCATCTCCCATTTTGACCTCGGGACATCCAGGCCATACTCGGCACAGATGTTCCTGTACACTATGCCGGCCACTTGGTTATGGCGTTCCATATATGTCCTGCCTGCTAGCATCTTGCACCCTGCTGTTATGTGCTGGATTGTCTCAGGGGCATCTTTACACAGCCTGCACCTGGGGTCTTGCCTGGTGTGATAGACCCCAGCCTCTATGGATCTTGTACTCAGAGCTTGTTCCTGTGCTGCCATGATTAGTGCCTCTGTGCTGTCTTTCAGTCCAGCTTTGTCCAGCCACTGGTAGGATTTCTGGATATCAGCCACCTCCTCTATCTGCCGGTGGTACATACCGTGCAGGGGCCTGTCCTTCCATGATGGTTCCTCCTCTTGCTCCTTCTTCCTTCCTGCTGCCTGAGGTATTCACTGAGCACACAGTCAGTTGGGGCCATCTTCCTGATGTAATCATGGATGTTCATTGTCTCATCCTGGACTGTGGTGCTGACACTTGTTAGTCCCCGGCCTCCATCCCTCCGCTTAGCGCCAAGCTCGGGTCCTCTACCAGAGGCCTGGGAGCTTGAGGGTCCTGCAGTATCTTAGCTGTTCCCAGGACTGCGCTCTTCTAGACAGAGATCTCCGATGTTGTTCCCGGGATCTGCTGGAGCCACTCGCCTAGCTTGGGAGTCACCGCACCTAGTGCTCCGATTACCACTGAGACCACTGAATGAATGAATAAAGATAGATGGACTGATATAGATATAGATGTATATAAATAAAATATAATGTAATGTAATTTTTCCCCTTCTTTTCAGTATCATGGGGCTGTATGTGTCTGTGGTCCTAGTCATTGGAAAGTTTGTCCGTGGCTTCTTCAGTGAGATCTCCCACTCCATCATGTTTGAGGAGCTGCCCTGTGTGGACCGCATTCTCAAGCTCTGCACTGATATCTTCTTGGTAAGTGTGCGCTGTGTGTATAATAACACACATGCATTTAATCTAGACTCACCAATAACAGAGAATAATTAAAGTTAGTATTTCCAAATTGCTAAACGCACACATACACAGTGAAACCACAAAAACACACAGTCGTGTCTGGAAAAGCCATTCTTTAAAATCCCCGTCTGTGTGTTTCAGGTGCGTGAGACAGGAGAACTGGAGTTGGAAGAGGAACTTTACTCCAAACTGATCTTCCTCTATCGATCTCCTGAGACTATGATCAAATGGACTCGGGACATTATCAGTCAACACCGAGACGGACAATGATTGACTGCCTGAGAAATCATGTTTCCTTGAGATAAACTACAGTAAAGCACAAATGCAAAGATGTCCAGGAGACAATGCACAGAAGGGGATTGTTGAGAACACTCCACACTTACCAAGTGGACACCAGCAGACACACAGACCCTAACCCTCCTCTGTGGGTCACATGCTGTAGCATATTTGCACCTCTCTGACAACTTCAGTCAAACCAAGCATACCCAGTACAGAGTGGACAGGAATGAGAGTGGAACTGCAGCTGATGGGATTCATGACATATCTGTTGTGCAAAGCTGGACATCATTTCCCTCGAAGGCAAAATCTGTCATGTCTAGGTGTGTGCATGTGTGTGCACGTTACACTGTAGGTGGAGTCATTTTGCAGACAAAAGCTATGATAAGAAGAAGCAGCTGAAGTCTCTGCATCTACATGAAAATATGCAACGCTGCCACTCAAACTATAAATTATAAGTATACCAAAATACATATAATGTGTCAGCTGGTCACTATTTTAAGTTAACTAGCTCTTTTTCATTAAATTACCATCATTTGCAAAAATGCAAACAGTCCTCGTTACTTAAAAGGGTTGGAACAAATACACTAAAAGACTACAAATCCTGAACGATTCATTCGATGAACTGACTGATCAGTTGGACTCATCAGGCCACACCCCCCGTCCTCATCACTCTGACTGAATTTATTTTGATTTATAAGCCCTGGGATTCTGTAACTCTGATGTTTTTATGTGTATGACCATGCTGTGCATGACGCTGACAAACAGTCTGCCAAATATGAAGTCAGTTCATGTGAACTCCCTGGAATTAACTTGGTGCCAGAATGTCTGTGCAACTAAGCAATAATACAATACCTGTTTATACATTATGGTAAAATATACATCATAAAACACTAAATTTCCAGGTTAAAAAACTGTCACTATTTATTGTGTTCATGCAAACATTGTTATCATGGATATCAAACCCATTGTGACAGGTTTTTGCTGTTCCACACTGTCTTTACAAAACAATCATTTCTTTACTTTCAGGTGGAGAGTGCATATGTTTTCTTATTGTTTTTAGATATTAAAAGTACCTGTTTCTACAAGAATAGAGTTCTTCGTTTTTATATCACAGCCAATGACAGACCAGGGAAATGGGCTGAATCTGCGATGGTGTCATTTATGAAGCAGTACTTGTAGAAGAAGGTTACTTTTCATAAGTGAAGAAGGCACATGGATGTTAATATGGATGCTCTTTTTTGGGGGGGTTACTGAAAACTTTAGAGCAGTTCAGTCTGAACTTCAACATGTTTGTTATCATAAGTTGTCAGAGATTACTCTTGAGATAGGAAAAATATTGTAAGTTCAAGTGTCTTATACTAGCTGATGACTGAAAGGTTCAGAACACACCGGTGCAAGAAGTCCACCTGTGTGTTCTAATTTTTCTAAACGATGTCAGGTGAGTTTTTCCAAATTCTAACGTTCCACCAACATTCTACGATACACCATTTTATTAAATCAATATTTATTCAATAAACACCCAAAACCCCATGCACAGAGATTCCCCACACTCCCTTTGCCTCTCCCAGAACCTTTAAATGGTGTTTGGACCCCGGGGAAACATTTGCCCAAACATCCTGGAGAGCACACAGGAAAGACAGCTGAGTAATCTCATCTCAACAGCTACTTCTTCGCACCACCTTTATCTCTAGACTTTGCTCACACATTTGTGTTAGTTCTCCTTAATGGTAAACCTTATTTGCTCGCAGTAACAATTCTTTCCTCCTCACAGACAACCACCACACTTCTTGATGAGGAGCAGCCGTGCAGGACCCGGAACAAAAGGCTACCTGCTAATTATTAAAATACTCAATAAATATTCAATAAATTATTAAACCTCTTGTGTGCAAATGTTATTGATGTGCAAATCTAGGCTTAAATTGCTATGCTAAATAAAGTGCTAGTTAAAGTGCTGTACAAGTTATAATACAAGTAATGATTGTAAGGGAGTCCTCTTCCATGGGTTTACTCCCACAGTCTAAAATCATGCATGTTAGATTAACTGACCATTCTGAAATGTCCGGATGTGTGAATGTGAAATATTATTTGTTTCCCTTTATGGGAAGCAGATGCCAGTACATTTTATTTACTGAACCACAAGTGATGACTCTGGTCCTGGGCAAAGCATTGGGAGTTAGCTGGGTTTGTCCCCATAAAACACTGCAGAGGTGTCAGAGTTGTAGGCTGTGACCTGTTGGACCATATTATAACAATATAGCACAGGCATAAGGAGAACACGAAAACATCACAAAGAAACGGCCAAGCCAACCAGGAAATTAGACCTTCTTGCTGCAAGGGGACAATGTTGATTGTTTAATTCTAAAAATACATAGTTACAGCTCCCTGCATACACCAACGTCTCCATGCCCCGCAGGCAGTTATCACTTAATTATCACTAAATTCAAATTTGTTTTTTTTATAGCACCAAGGCACAACAGTGGTTGTGTGAATACACTTTATATTGTAAAGAACCTACAATAATCACATTAGCAAGCATGTGGCAAGAGTGGGAAGGAAAAATGCACTTTTAACAGGAAGAAGCCTCCAGCAGCACAAGGCGCAGGGAGGGGCGGCCACCTGCCCTACAGCCTCCTATAATTTTAACACAGCCTTGTTACAGTTTCTTACATAATAGACTGTGTGTTGGAAAAAATGCAATATTTTACTCTGAAGTATTTTATTCTTGAAGAAGTAAGCAGTTTGTTTAAAAATGACAGCTTCTGTAAAATCTAAACAGGAGATTTTATCGAAACTGAACATCTTTGAACCCGTTTTGTCTTTTTTCAGAAAGTTTGCTCATATTGAGATAATTTCTATTACTTATTTTCCTTTTGCTCTTTTCAACGCGGCTGAACAGCGACCCTCACTGTTCTGCTTCCCCAAGAACAACTTCAGGTGCCGTGCCAAGGCAGGGATCCCCGAGAGAACTTGTTTCCCCCTCGTCGAGAGTGCGCACTGGGCAGGGAGAGCGGATCCAGTTGACCGTTCCAAACAACTGGGCTTGTCGTGATGATTTACTGTAGTGAAAGATGAGTGTCAGTACATTACCGTTCACTTTGTGGGTTACAACAGAAAATGATACATTTCTTGTTCTCACATGATATTGGACGAAGACATTTTCCCTAATAAGAGGATAATCACGTGTGTAACTTCGATTCATAGAAACTTTAATGCTCAAAACACTCAATATTCTCAACAAGGAAATGGCTCTGTGTTGGTTTCCTGACGTCCTCTAAATATACTGTTTACTCTGATGCACATCGCCAAAAGTTATGTCTGCTGGAAACAGAAACACAGCTTTCTGAGTACATCACTCAAAACAATTGTCTATTTTGTCCCCCCTCTCAACCTTAAGAGTACTTTAATCTACTCACTATGTACTATGTACTAAGAAAGCTGTGAATGGTACTCATGGCATTGATCAGTGGTCATGAGAATTTGCATATTAAGGATCAAGGAACTGACTTCACAGCCCGTTGTTAGTCAGTGGTGTTAGTTTCAGTCATTGTGCAAATGTACTGTTTATAAGGTTGGAAACCTGCAGTCAGCTGAGACTGAAGAAGTCACCTAGAGTGACGAAACGTTTCTCCCACTGAAAGCGCTACGTCCACATTAACAGAATCAACTTTTAGGGATCCTATTCAGACATCCTTTACATCTTAGTTTGGATACTTTCCCTTTAGAGGCCACCTGCCTTCAAGATTCCTCACTTTTGCCACAGGTTATTGTATTTACTTACCTGAACATGTTCAGACACTACGAACAACTTTAGATCTCCCTGAGACCATGAGTGATGAAAATTCAGAGTTTGTTAATCCTGAAATGAGAGAAACAAGGTTTCTGTTCCAGTTACCAGAGCAACAGACTTCTGATGTTACCTTTTATTTAGTTACGTTAAAAAACAAACAAAGATAATGCAGTTTGACGGGCATAAATAGCATTTTCTACACTAAGATGATTACCAAACAGTTATTAGCTGAAACCCTGGCATGACTCAGCATACTCTGCAGTCTCTCCTTAAAAAAATAGGAAACACACTCAATAGAAAAACACAATTTAGATGATTATCTAAAACTGTCTGATTCACAAAGAGCTCTTAACCCTTTTTTTGTAAGGCAGGGTATTGTTATATATTTGGACACAAACCAAAGGTCATCAGCTACAATTACTGCACTCAGAAATGTTTAGATCTCCAACATACTGTTTTATCCGTTTGATTGATCACAAAATTCTCAATGCAATAAAAAATGTTTGAGAACATTGTTGCTCTTCCAGTTCTTCCAGTGATCTTACAGGACTGTTTCATAGAAGTAATCTGTTACCCCGGTAATGTTTCCACAACATGTCAAATAGTCTACCTTTCACATCACAGGATTAAAAAAATCCCCAAAAAGTTGCAGGCCACAGTGGACATTAACAAATGAAACATTCTCAGAATGCCACAGTTAAAACCTTTAACCCTACAAGCAATGGCTTATTTGAAGAGTTTCAGTCAGGTTTCAGAGCTCATCACAGCACAGAAACAGCTTTAGTGAAGGTTACAAATGATCTTCTTATGGCCTCTGACAGTGGACTCATCTCTGTGCTTGTCCTGCTAGACCTCAGTGCTGCGTTCGATACTGTTGACCATAATATCCTATTAGAGCGATTAGAACATGCTGTAGGTATTACAGGTACTGCACTGCAGTGGTTTGTATCATATCTATCTAATAGACTCCAATTTGTTCATGTAAATGGAGAGTCCTCTTCACCCACTAAGGTCAATTATGGTGTTCCACAGGGTTCGGTGCTAGGACCAATTCTGTCCTGTGGGTCCCAGGGTATTTAAAATTAGAATGGGAAACAACCCTTAGCTTAGGTTCCAGGTTCCTCTTCTGTTGAATCAAATCCCAGTTTGTGTTTCTATTTCACTTACTGTGTACTGTATACACCACTCTGCGTTAATTATTAATCTTTGGCTCTCTTCCACAGCGTGTCATTGTCCTGTTTACTGCTCACACCCAACCAATCATGGCAGATGGCCCCGCCCCTCCCTGACCCTGGTGCTGCCAAAGGTTTCTTCCTATTAAAAGGGAGTTTTTCCTTCCCACTGTCAGCAAATTGCTTGCTCAAAGTGGAACATATGATTGTTGGGTCTTCTCTGTATTATGATGAAGTGCCTTGAGGCGGCTGTTGTGTGTGAAGAAAAACAAAAACTGAAAGTAATTTTATTTGGAAAAGTTTATTTTCGTCAGTCAGTTCATCCAAATTTCAATGTTTGGCCTACCAACAACAATATCAACAATATCTATGACAGCTAAGCCCCAGCGACCCTGAAAAGGATAAGCGAAGCGAATGGATGGATGGATGGATGGAACCTAAATACAACAGAGTGATTGGAACAGTCAGCTGAATCAAAGATACATGTGACAACTGTGTGAGCACCCACACCAACATTGTGACACAGTTCAACTCCATCTGTCCCAGTTCACACAAGTCACATGTCAAAGGGAACGGATCATGTTTTATTCCAGCTCCACAAGCAGGTCTCCTTCCCCCACAGTCTCCCCTGGCTTACAGTGGACACTTTTAACCTGTAAGGACACACATGTAGTTAAGCACAGACTTTAAATAGTCCATTTACAGTTTTAGAAACACACCACTTAAAATCTACGCTCTGGATTGCGGGTGTCAAACTCCAGTCTCTCAGGGCTGATGTCTGTCTAGACTATAGAACCTGAATGCTGCAGCTCATGAGTGCAATAAATGTACTTTTAGAAGTACATTTATTGCACTCATGCATTTGCATTTCTTTTTAGAACACATTTACATATATGTATACATACGTGTGTGTGTGTGTGTGTGTGTGTGTGTGTGTGTGTGTGTGTGTGTGTGTGTGTGTGTGTGTGTGTGTGTGTGTGTGTGTGTGTGTGTGTGTGTGTGTGTGTGTGTGTGTGTGTGTGTGTGTGTGTGTGTGTGTAAGTAAAAGTAAAACCAAGAAACAGAAAAGTAGGGTTAGGGGTTGCCTCCTCAGCATGCAGTCAGGTCACTGTACAGTCTTGGTAATCACCTATTAATTTTATTTAGGTGTGTTGGAGCAGGGACTCATTTAAAAGTTTGAAGAAACCAGCCCTCGGGGACTGGAGTTTGACCCCCCTGACCTAGATAATACTACTGAAATCTGGTTATGGGAGTAACTGTCACATCTCCTGTTACCTTTGCTTGCTTGACAGCAGTCAAACTGTTCTGCATCTTCATGGCTTCAATTACACAAATCTCCTGACCTTCTGCAACCTAAAAAACCCCAAAGCAGAGTGTGTAAAAACACTGGCTTAACTGTAAATTTAAATGTTTAAAAAGGGATACGATGACTAAAAGCTGTTCCTGCTGCCTTCCGTGCACCATTTGTCACATATTCAAGAGATTTATTTGAAGCTCAGGCTGCCATCTACAAGGAGCGACAGCGAGGGCTGTTGTACAAACAGAGACTAGCAGCACGTAGACTTCTTGTGACAAACTGATGGCATTTTGTTAACTGCAAAAATAATGGTTTTAATTTCTTTTCACTGATAGGCCCAATCTCCTGGCTCTGCTCCCAGTGCTGACTGGACCTGGTCTTACAGTGTTTTTCTACTTTACCTGAGCAGTCAAAGCTCTTTATACAACATGCCTCATTCACCCATTCATACACAGGGTGCTCAACCTCATTTAAGCATGTACGCTGGTAGTGAAAGGTGGGCAGCATCGTCAGTTTAATCCATCTGAGGAATATGAATAATGTTAACATGGACAACTATGAGAACCTGACAGAGTAATGTGAGTGAACCGAAGATAAAAACATGGATTAAACAGATAAAACAGTCTATTTTTGGAGTAAAACTGAGTTCGGTGTGATTGCAGTGGGAGAAAAAAAAAGTGGTACATTTAAAATAATGCCCAACAACATTCAATGACTCTAATCTATGAATATATAAGAACATGAAATATCAAAATGTATTCACAGTCTGTAGCATGCATTCAAAAACTCAGCAACTTCTATGATTAAGAATTAAAATGATGTTGAATCTTAATCATTTCAGCACATCTCCACATTCTTACCAGCAACATGTCAACTACAACAGGCGTTTTCCCCATTATGAACTAGGCCATATGTAACTGTAACAGTTGTAACAACTGTTCATTGATGAGTATTTTGTGTTTAAACCTTCATTAAACAGCATTTAAATGTTGTAAATGTCTACATGGAATGCATTACCGTATCTCCAGGTTTGACAGATACAGCCACAACTGTTCCCGGCATCGGCGAACGCAGGATGCTGCTCGTGTCCTCTGAAACTTTTTCTGGCATGTAGGAGTTCAACTCTGCAGCCAGCTTGGACAGAACTCGAACCTTAAACTATATATATTTACAAGAAAAACAAAAAAGAAGCGTTGTATGGGGGGGAACAGTGTTTGGCACGGCAATATATCAATAACATGGACAGTTCTTCTGATCTAACACACACAAAAAAAACATGGAACCATCTCTTTTTACAGGTTTTGCTGCCACACTGGGAGCTAGATAAACATAACGTATATACACACTGAACAGTCAAGCAGTTTAGACATTTTACCAAACTGTTGTAATCTGCACTGTACAAATAATACATTTAAATAGTTTAAACAGTGCAGATTTATCGATAATGCACACATTGATGCATTATGAGCAACCTGGGGTCCAGCTTAGGTACTTGGAAACCAGCGGCGGCTAGTACTGGACACTGATGATCCGATTCATGGCAGACGCTCCTCAGCCATCCCAAAACTAAGCAAAATAGTCTGAGGAAATGAGCTTTTCCACAGCCTGTGGCCTGCTGCAGGCGACAGACTCCAAGATGAAGCTATTACCAAGCTCAGATTTCTTTTTACTGATCAATTAGAGGGTATAGTTTAAACTGGAATACAGTAAAAGGATTTTATTATATTAACTTGTATAGACCAAGTCAAGCTAATGATGGGTTAGGGTTTAGTAGTTCAGGCATTTTTTTCTTCTAAGATGAATTATTTTAATTCATTATTATCAGGTTGCCTGAAAAACTCTGAGAATGTATTCGACTGGGTCCCATAAGGTATCCTGTGGGGGATGCTGAAGGCTTTTCTCAAAGTCCACACGATCCAGTTTTCCATGACCAGGATGAAAACTGCATCGTTCCTCCTGAATCCAGGTTCGACTAACAGATGGATTCCTCCGGTCGCCTGGCACAGACTTTCTTTAGGAGGCTGAGGAGTGTGATCCCCTTTACTTAAACTGAGGGCCAGGCCAATAACACTCATTCAACCTGACAGTTCCCTTCACCTTCTGACTCGGGGATTACCACCATGACAGGTATCGAGACAACCTTGTGGCAGCTTCAGCAATGGAGGTGTGGACCACGGTCACTTAATAATAATAATAATAATAATAATAATAATAATAATAATAATAATAATAATAATAATAAAAATAACAACAACAACAACAACAACAACAACAACAACAATAATGTATACTTCATTGATCCCCGTGGGGAAACTCCTCTCTGCATTTAACCCATTCACTAAGTGAACCAGTAGGCAGCCATTGGGCACCCAGGGAGCAGTGTGTAGGGACCAAGGTTATTATCGTTAACTAAAACTAACGAAATAACGAAAACTAGAAGTGAAAAAACATTTTCGTTAACGGAAATAAAAATAAAAACGAAAAAAGGAAAACTAACTAAAACTGTAATGAGTGTTCACAAAACTAACTAAAATTAACTGAATTTATAGCAAAAATGCGTTTAGTTTTCGTTGATGTGTGCGTGTCATCAAGGGTAAAACAGAAGTTTAGTTTCCAGGTTTTTTTCTTGCTGTGTCTCATTATGCCAGCAGGTGGCAGTACGTTAGTCGAGTCGTCTGTGTCGCTGCTCCGTCCACGCGCAGAATCATGTCAGGAAAAGTCTGGAGAAAGCCCCAGCTTCCAATTTGGGATTTCTTTGAATATGACTGTGTTTTGGATAAAGCAAGTGTGTTGTAGTGGAACGAGACAAATTATGAGGGACATTTCTAAAGGGAAAAAAAATCCCACAAACCTTAAAGTGCACTTGAAAAGCTCACACAAGAAGGCTAACCTAGCTTACCTGGAGAAGGTAAGGGAGCACGCCCAACCCTCATCCCCAGAAAACAGAAGCTAACCCCAGGCAAGGCAGCGTGATGCATCCCGAGACAACAGGACTGGGATATCTACATAACTGTGTGAGTCAATTGCCTTCAAAAGTTTATCAATTCACTTGAACCAAAATTACGAACACCGGTGCTGCAAGAGTTAATAGTCTCATTGGGGCCAAGATATACATTTTATAGTTGCCTGGTATCAACGGTTGTTCATCTGCCTTTATTTATTTATTTATTTATTTATTTATTTATTTATTTATTTAAAGAACCCATAGGTGGGAATGTGAGTTGTCTGTCTCTGCGTGTTAGCCCTGTGACAGACAGGCGACCTGTCCAGAGTGCAGGGTATGGTAGCAGGAATAGCAACATACCCAAGGATAAGCAGAAGAGCATGACTGATATGATGAAACTGGGATTTTGTTACACTTTATTGCAAACACAACTAAAACTATAACTGAAACTAATCAAAACTAAACTCAAACTAAGGATTTTCAAAAAAATAAAAACTAAACTAAACTAGCAAACAATTGGTAAAAACTAATTAAAACTAATATAAAATTGAAAATCTGAAGTCAAAACTAAATAAAAATAAAAACTAATGAAAATTGCAAAACTATTAAAACCCTGGTAGGGACGGTACCTTGCTCAGGGGTACCTCAGGCTAGTCGTTCAGTGGAATCGAACCCCCGACCCTCCAATCATGGGCCTATCACTCTACCCTACTGAGCTATCCCTGCCTTGGAATCAATGTCCCCAGCCGACTCTGAATGCAATCAAAACTCTTTAACCGGTGGGAATAGAAGAGTTTGAGACTGGAGCCACTGCCAGATGTTCCCAGCACACCCTCACAATACCTCTGCATACACCAGGTTTCTCCAGCATCTTCCCCCTTCACCTGACCAAACTTTACACCCTGTGGTGATCAGTTAGCTTTCAGACACTAGCCTACATTTTGATTTGTATATAATTTTGAAAGAGTCAGTCCTACCAATGTGCCCAGGTACTGTAGGACAATCACTCCAGCAGCATCTCTGGAAAGGCACTAAAACAAAAGAAGAAGAAAAAGAGTTCATTGCTCCCAACAGCCATACAATAACTCCCTTAGCCTTTTCTGGTGCCTCCTGCTTCTTCATTGGGTCAGGCAGGATTGAGGCATGAAGTAACTGAATGCATTGATAAAAGCTGCACCACATGGACAGACACTGCTCTTCTCTACCATCATCCAAGGGAATATCTTCAGGTAGAAGGACGTTGCATGCTTTCAGTAGAATTTTTGAAGAAAACAGAGAACTATCAAGCCACTCTTTTGGTTTCACCATTTTGCCACCATATCACCATGGCTCCAATCAGTTTCATTGAGGTCTTTTTACCAACACGTAGCTGTGTGTTACCTGTAGCATTCTCTGTGTGCCATTGATTGTGAGTGGCAGCAATGGGGAGGCCAGATTCAAAGCTCCCCAAACTTCCACCTTCGCTCCATCCATCTCCACCTGCAGACACCGTTAATACAGTTTAACTGGAGAGCCACTCTTTTACATCAAACAATGCTCACTCTATTGTTTTACTATCTGAATGAATCGGGACTCCTGATGATCACCAATAGCTTTCCAATCAAGACAAATTCTGGCTTGAATTCCTATTAACTAATCTTTAAATTCATATAAAATTTAATCTGCAGTCAAATACACTCACCTGCCATTTTATTAGATACACCTTTTCACCTGCTTGCCACCCCATGGCTGAGTTTCTATCTAAAAGGTCAAGTAACTGAATTTAAAGTAGTGATTATTTTCTACACTGCTGTGTAAATGGTAAACATGCTGCTTCTTATTTAGCTCTTTTCTACTCTTTGTAACTTGCTTCATTCATTACTCCCATTTGCAAAAGCACTTTTTTCTATGCTCTGTTTCTGTCTCCCAACACAGTGTAGGTAAACTTTGCTCCCACAGAGGTCAGGTATCATGTTACCAGTATTACTTCCTCACTGCATACTGGACACTCTGGCTCCTCTGAAAAAGAGCAGAAGTTTGACTCCTTGGTATAATTTTAAAATGTGCATTAAAAGCAGATAACTTGTAAGGTGGAGTGGAAAGCCAGGAAAAATAGTTTTTTAAATCTAGATGAACAAACAAACCCAACCCTAAAACTAGGACATCTCACCTCATCACTAAGAGAATAACCCCAGCGCTGTAGCCAAGCTGAGTTAGAGGTCTGCTAAGCTGAGGACTTTAACTAGCGATAAAATGCAATCAGACCCACTGTGGAACCAATTCCCAGTGTGGACTGATGAGACTGACGCCATCTCTAGTCTTGATATTAGGCTTAAAACGTTCCTTTTTCATAAAGCCTATTTAGGAGTCACCATGGATCAGGGTCATGTGATCCAGCTCTCAGTGATGCTGCTGTGGGCTCAGACTGGAGGACTTCCCTCCCCAGGTATATATAGACCGCTGCTGCGTGTGATTAAATTGTACCCATCAGTTCCCCTCTCACCCAACCAGTCACAGCAGATGGCAGCTCCAGTCTGAGCTTTTGGTACATATTTGTACGTAAAAAGGCTACACAACACATCATTATTCTTCACAAACAAGAGTCAACAAGTTAGTAAAATTATAAAGGAACAGAAAACAGAAAGCTTATAACATTATATCATCTAGACAGGTATCACCTGACTTCTTACAGAAGGTTACATCAGGAACAGGAACAGGCCAGTCCTGCTGGTATAAAGCTGATCCTCTGTTTAACACGTCTGTGTTTGCTCACAATTCAGTTCAATTCAGTTTTATTTACACAGCGCCAAATCACAACAACAGTCGCCTCAAGGTGCTTTATATTGTAAGGTCGACCCCACAATAATACATACAGAGAAAAACCCAACAATCATATGACCCCCTATGAGCAAGCACTCAAGGAGGAAGGAAAAACTCCCTTTTAACAGGAAGAAACCTCCGGCAGAACCAGGCTCAGGGAGGGGCGGGGCCATCTGCTGCGATGGCCGTATTCATTACTTACATTTATCCTTTTCTCAGCTTTCCAGTACAGCAAGAATGAACGAGAGCAGATGTGCTTTTAATACTCACAGTATAAACAGTTCCTGATTTGCTGATTTCCACATCCTGGCGTTCCTCGCCCAGTTCCACACACAGCTCCCAGTGGCTGCATTCCACAGGAGTGGAGGCCACCCTGAAAAGAACAAACTGCTTCTGTAACCTCATCGTCATCGCTGCTCCTGAGTTCAGCTAACGCAGTGATCCCATAACTGACAGATGGGACACAGAATAATGGTTTGGATCTATAGTTGTCAGACATGCTAAAAAAGAAACTGACAAGTTAATTTCAATAATAATGCCCTTTATTAAAATATAAGAACTTTAACTTAAATGTTTTAAGACAACAAAATATCATGCAGTGTATGAAGATCTGCTGGCGTGTATGAAAGAGATGTTGTGGATTGTAGTTTAAAAGTACTGTGAGTGCTCAGTAACAGCTATATACATACCAGTCCACTCAGGCTGAACATTAATTAGACTTGCACTGAAAAATTGGAAGGTACCGTGATTGATTGCACTTTGATTTAGGATACAATTCCAGCCCTGTTATTTTCTCCCGAGAATCCCATCGCGTAGCACCAAACAACAAGTACTGGAGTATTCACCTCTGGGTACCAAGGACCTTTGCTGAACGGAGCTCAGCAGTGATGTAGAGCACTGCTGCTGATGCCAACAGCTCCCTTTTTGCATCTGCCTCTAGCTGATGGCCCTTAAAGCCATCAGGGTAAACCTCTGGGAGGAAGTTGGTGCTGATGTGACCAGAGACAAAGCGAGGATGAGTGATGATTTCTCGCAGGAGAGGAATGTTGTGGGTCACACCTGGAAAGAAAACGATCCAACTTTAGAGAAATAAAACCCAACAAATGTTGTTTTAGTGACACACTACGAACATGTACTCTACCTCTGATCACATAGTTATCCAGAGCGTCCTCCATCCTACCAAGAGCTTCAGCTCGTGTAGCTCCGTAGGTAATCAGCTACAAATTGATATCAGAGAATTTAATATGTTATTATTTAAACAGTCAAGTCATCAGGAGCTGCTGTGAATCATTACTAGAGAAACAGAACATCCCATAACTGAGAATGTCATGTATGCAGCACTTACACTCTCACAGAGCACACAGGTGAAATTTCTATCCTCCTTTTCTTTTTAAACACATGCATTGATTTAATAAGGAAGTGGTGCTACTTAGTCCATTTTGAGTTTAATTCCTGAATACGTGATGAATGTTGGTATAATCGTGTCGTATATTAAGTGATGAGCACAATTCCTGTTCAAGAGTAAATTGACTGAGTACTGAGAGTAGAAAAGAGCTGAATAAGAATCTTTATACAAGCACTTTCTCTTTTTAAACTACATCACTTTCTATCAAACGTTCACACTCACAGACTCCGATGAACGTGTCAAGAGCAACTTGGGGTTCAGTATCTTGACCGAGGATACTTTGCCTGGAGCAGGGATTGAAGCACCAAGCTTCCGATTAGTGGATGACCTGCTCTACCTCCTGAGCTACAAACACCCCGTCTTACCCACTGTGTCCTCAGCTGTACACTAGATTCAACGAGGTGCTGGAAACAAGCCTCAGATTTTGGTCCACACATACACAACAGCATCATACAAGCTCCATCATGTGAGTCTCCCATTTCACCACATCTGCTGGGCTGAGACCTGATGAGCGTGGAGGCAGACTGAGTGCAGTGAGCTCATCTTCATATTCAAGACACCAGCCTGTGTGTGTGTGTGTGTGTGTGTGTGTGTGTGTGTGTGTGTGTGTGTGTGTGTGTGTGTGTGTGTGTGTGTGTGTGTGTGTGTGTGTGTGTGTGTGTGTGTGTGTGTGTGTGTGTGGTTTGTGGGTGTGTGGATGGCTTGTTGGGCCGGAAAAGCTCTTCTTGAGTCTCTCTGTCCTTGCCCGGATGATGCGGAACCTTCTACCAGATTGTAGAAGTTGGAACAGTTTGTTGCCATGGACATTGTCAGCAATAAGACTCAGGTTGGCGTGGTGTTTAAATGGTGCTCAGGTGGTGCTAAGAGGCCCAAAGACTCCCAATAAAATATCCCCCCAGCCTTAAACAAGCAGCAGCCTGAGCCATTGGTCCAGCACACACAGACCAGGGAACATGTTTCAGCTTTGTGCAGCTTTGGTGAGGCTGTGCACACTGTAGCCTTAAGTTTTCCTGTTCTTAGCTGACAGACACGGCAGGTCATCTGCTGCTGTATCTAATTCAAGGTTCAACATGTTGTGCATTCAGAGATGCTCCTCTACAAACCTTGGTTGCAGTAAGTGACTGACGTCTGTTGCCTTCCTATGAGCTGAAAGCTGTCTGACCTCTGGCATCATGATATCGTGACTCTTACTGAAGGCCTGACTGAGTGCTGTTAATGTGCACGACTGACATCGCTCAACTTTTTAATTTTTATCATTGTATTTATCTTTTTTGGCCAAGATTAAATGTAGAAAACAAACAAACTTGGGTGAAGAAGTGACAGAAGAGGACTTGGCCCACTTAAGATCAAAGTGGGCTGTATGTGGCCCACGATGTAAAAGGAGTTTGAGACACCCGTCTTATCAACAGTCATCTGTGGAGCACTGAACTGCACCGACCACCTTCAAAGATCTGATGCAAATACACTTTGGAACTGAATGGTTACATTTTCTAGTCTATTTTCTTCCATTTCATATGTTCCTAAAAAAAAAAAAAAAAAAAAAAAAAAAAAAATCATATTGTATGCAATATATCACCGACCTTAGAGATCATGGGATCATAGTAGATGCTGATGTCACTTCCCTCTTGAATGCCGCTGTCTACACGGACCTGGAGGAAAGCAGAGTGAGCAAGGAAACGACGGCAGCAGACTGTGTGTTTACCAAGAAAACTGACTGATCGACTCACTTTGTCAAGGTCGAGTGGCTCCTGGTATTGAGACAGCCGTCCAATGGAAGGAAGACCGAAAGACTTGTAAGGATCCTACCAGAGAAAACAGGATTTTTGTGTGTTTTTCCTTTTATTCGTGTTTCAGTCAGAAATGCTTTTTGTCGGTGGACAATGAGCAACGACAAGTTTGACTGAATGTAAATAAAATAAAACAAAAAAAAAAAAAAAAAAAAAAGATGCTGACTTTGCAGTATTCAGAGTTAAATACAGCCTTTAAATTATTTTTAAATTATTGCACTGCTTTTATTTTCTGCAGTCCCAACTTTTGGAAAATGTTTTTTTTAAACATACTGTTGGGATCATCTTCATATTTCATGTGCAAAGCTGTGTGATTGAAGTTAACGAGTAAGGCTACGTTCACACTGCAGGTCTTAATGCTCAATTCAGATTTTTTGATCAAATCTGATTTTTTTGTCTGCTTGTTCACACTACAAATAAAATGCGACAGCAAACGCGCTCCAGTGTGAACGCTCAAAGCGGCCCGCATGCGCAAAGGAAGATGTCACACAGAACGCGCTCTGTTTACACCCAGAGTATTGTTTAACTGATGGCCCTTAATATAAAGACTTCGGACTTTACGTTTCCCAGTTTTTGCTTTAAGTTATTTTGTTATTTACATAATAATGTAAATAACCTAATAATGATCCTTATTGCTGTTTTAGAGGAGCGGTGCTTCAAAGGATAGTCGCAGATTTCTGTCAGAATCTGCAGAAAATACAGTACAAATAAAATGTTCACGTTGTCTTCCCAACAGTTTCACTGACATCTACACTGGATGGCCAGGAAGCGTTCGCGATGTCTTCTCCGGCGCTGATAATTGGCGTCTGTCTTGTGTCAGTGATGTAAAAGACGGATTTAATGCGACCTGACCGTTCACACAGCAGTCGCTTTCTAAAACATCGGATATGTATCGGATTCAGTACCACATACCAAAGTGACCCAGATCGGATTTGAAAATATCGGATTTGAGCCGTTCACACTGTCAGACCATGATCGGATATGGGTCGCATAGGGGCGAAAAAATCGGATTTGATGCGCTTTCACCTGCAGTGTGAACGTAGCCTAAGGTTCATGTGATCTTTGTTACCATTACGCACACACACACACACACACACACACACACCTCTGCATAGACCCGGCACTCAATGGCCCAGCCATTTATTGGGATATCGTCCTGCGTGTGCTGGAGTTGGTAACCCTTGGCAACCCTGATCATCTGCTCCACCAGATCCAAGCCAGTTATACACTCTGTAATTGGATGCTCCACCTGGAGTAAAAATAAATAAATAGGGGGGGGTTTATTGGGGTTTCTCTGTATTATTGTAGGGTCTTCACCTTACAAATAAAGGGCCTTGAGCAACTGTTTGTCATATATAAATAAAATGTAAGTGAACCTGTAGTCGTGTGTTCATCTCCAGGAAATAGAAGTTCTTCTTAGAATCCACTAGAAACTCCACAGTCCCAGCAGAGGAGTACTGCACAGCTTTGGCTAGCTGGACTGCTTGTTCACCCATTGCCCGTCGTGTGACTGGGTCCAGGAAAGTACTGCATGGACACGAAACAGAAACTCAAACTCGTTTCACTGAAACAAAAACAAATGGCTCAAGTCTTTCACCCACCTTTCATGGCAAATTATTAAAAAGCAAAATTAAAAATCTCTGTGAACTCTGTTTTATTGCTGATTATTTCACAGGTGACTGCTGCTTCGCTCCACCATACAGGCTAAAACAAAACATTTTTTTAAACCATTTCTCTGAATTGTACAGAGTTATGGCAGCTGTGGGAGAGATGAGGAAGGAGATAAAGGACTCCTCCCAGAGTCACAGGCTGACCTATGATTATCCCGTTAAAATCAAAAACCTTTAAAGACTTATGAAAAAAAAAAAGCACATTAGATTTGATTTGAATGATTCTACTTTGCTTTGACACTTCATTTAATGCACAGTTCTGTAACGCTCAGTCATGATTAAAAACAGACTGTGTGTGTGTGTGTGTGTGTGTGTGTGTGTGTGTGTGTGTGTGTGTAAGTAAAACCAAGAAACAGAAAAAAAAGAGGTGAATGAGAATTGCTACACTGCAAAAACTCAAAATCTTACCAAGTATATTTGTTTTATTTATCTCGTTAGACTTAAAATAAGAAACAATCAGCTACAGGGCAACATTTCAGTAAGCTAAAGGAACTTGTTTCACTGACAGATTTTTTTCACTTATTTCAAGCTAAAATATCTTGTATTAAGTGAAAAAAATCTGCCAATTACACAAGTGAAAAATCTCTAGTTTTTCTCTAGTTTCAAGATTCAGTCTTGAAACAAGTTCCTTTAGCTTACTGAAATGTTGCCCTGTAGCTGATTGTTTCTTATTTTAAGTCTAACGAGATAAATAAAACAAATATACTTGGTAAGATTTTGAGTTTTTGCAGTGTAGCAACTGAGTGTAAAGAGAAGCATATTAGGAGGGAAGAGTTTTAAGTAACTAAACCAGACTAATGTGGCAGGAAAGCAACAGATTAGGGAAGTAAGAACTCAGAAGCACATTAAGAAAACACTTAGCAAGCTAAATACACTTAAAAATAAAGAACACACAAAACAAACTATCAAACAGCAAAAATACAACCATGGACTGGACAAAGACCAAAATGGAGGTCAATGAGGACTAAGCATTTTTGTAATTATATAGAACTTAATAGCAGCTCCATGTACAGGGGAACCAGCCCACAGATGCAGCCTCTAAAAAACTTTGGGAGAAAATAAGTGGATGTGAAACCAAAGTACCCTTACAGAAGTTTCAAATAATGTTTTAAAGACATAAAGAATACCATATCACCCTATTAGAGCACTTCGCTCTCACACTGCAGGCCTACTTGTTGCTCCTAGAGTATTTAAAAGTAGAATGGGAGGCAGAGCCTTCAGTTTTCAGGCCCCTCTTCTGTGGAACCAGCTTCCAGTTTGGATTCGGGAGACAGACACTATCTCTACTTTCAAGATTAGAAACTTCAAGCTTTCCTTTTTTTCATGACACATATTATTAGGACTGGATCAGGTGACCCTGAATCATCTCTTAGTCACGTTGCAATAGGCTTCGGCTGCTAAGGGCTATACTGTACTGAGTGTTTCTTCTTCACGCACCTTTTTTCACTCACTATGTGTTTATACACCACACTGCTTTTAATCATCTGCTTTGAAAAAGCAGGTGACCCTGAATCCTCCGTTAGTTATGCTGCAATAGGCCTAGGCTGCTGGGGGCTTTCCCATGATGCACTGGGTGTTTGTTCTGTCTTCCTTCTCTCACCCCAACCGGTCGCAGCAGATGGCCCCGCCCCTCCCTGAGCCTGGTTCTGCCGGAGGTTTCTTCCTGTTAAAAGGGAGTTTTTCCTTCCTCCTTGAGTGCTTGCTCATAGGGGGTCATATGATTGTTGGGTTTTTCTCTGTATGTATTATTGTGGGGTCGACCTTACAATATAAAGCACCTTGAGGCGACTGTTGTTGTGATTTTCTGTATAAATAAAATTGAGTTGAAATTAAACAGAGATAAGAACAGGTACAGCAGGTATAGCAGGCGTGGGAGGATATTCATTTTTATCGAGCCTATTTTGTCACTAAAGGTAGATTCCTGTGAGTGAGTTTTCTTGTCTAATCATTTGAGCCAACGGTTCAATATATAAAACAAAAGCACTCAGACAGCACCCCTGCTGGCTCCTCTTTCCAAGTGGAATCTTTCAGTTAGTGAGCCATTCGTTTTAATCCAGCAGTGAGATTTTTATAAATTGCTTTAATGCACTGAAGGGCCTTTTCATTAAATCCAAATGTTCCTAATGTTACATAGAAAAACTCCTAATTAACTTTGTTGAATACTTTTTCTGCATCTAAACTGATCCAGGCAGCTGATATTTGACTTGCTTGTATTCTCTGTATTACATGTAATGTTCTCCTTATATTGTCTCGTGTTTGTGCCTTACAAACCCTGTTTGATATTATAGAGGTACACATGTTATAATCGACACTCAGTGATTGGTCTATAATTTTGACATATTTCGTATTTGTTTGTTCTTGGTTTGGGAAGTAATGACAGCTTCCTTCCAGCAGGGGAGGACAGTTTCATTATTTAAAATCCAGTTAAATGTGGCATCAAGTATTGGATTTTAAGTTGCTTATTGCTTTTTGAATTCCCTTGGGTGTTATTCCTGATGTGATAATCGCATTCTGTTTTGTACCTTTGGTTGGCAGCTCCAGTGTTTCTAAAAAATCATTTGGTTTAGGTTGAACGTTTCTGTATAGAGTTCCATGCAGTAACCTCTAAAAATGTTCATACCTGTTGTTTTCGTATTCTTCTCGCGAGTAATTTTGCAGCTTTAGGCCCCGAGTCATCAAATATGTGTTCCAAATACCTGGTTTTGGTTTCAGTTTCAATGAGCAGCAGGTCAGTAATATTCTTTCTGGTCCCTGTAATTTTTTTGGGTTTTTAGTATATTGATCGTTTCTTCTTTTGTGGTTTTATTCTGTCCTTTTCAGATCTTCTTGAAGATGTAAATATTCTGTTATTCTCTCTTTTTTAAGATTGCTTGAAATTGGAATTATTTTACCCCATATCACTGCTTTTAATGTGAAATCTTAATGTATTAGCTACTAGTACTGCTACTGCTCTTTTCCTTGACTTGGTATGTGAGCTATAGTCCCTCCCCCAGGAGACGTTTATCTGTGTCCTCTCCTTTCGTTCAGTCATAATTCTAACCATTCTTAACTGAGTTTCTCAGTCTGCTGACATTTAATGACAAGATTTTGATCAAGGTTTTATTTTTATTTCATCTCCATGTTTAACTAATTGACTTTGGTGACTGAGGGGGGGTTGTGTAAAGCGCTTTGAGTGCTTGAGCAGAAAAGCGCCATATAAGAACCAGTTTGTTTACCATTTACTTGCTTTATGTTCCAAAAACGTCTCACTAACCTGGGCGCCTCTTCCACTACCTTCTGGTTCCTCCTCTGGATGGAGCACTCCCTCTCATTGAGCCACAGAGCATTTCCATGTTTATCAGCCAATACCTGAAAGAGGTTTTTAAATCAACACACCATGTGGTTTACACATGTACACATGTCAGTGAACATGCCTGCATGTATTAGAGCATCTGTCACAAAATCCAGAAAATTATTCTTTGAAATCTGAAACTTTATTAAAACTAAAAATGACCAAATTCACACTTATATACTCAAATGTGAGCTGGTACAGTGGACTTTTAGAAAAAATTATGTTTCTCTTCAGGAATCCAAGTAAATCATTCAGCATCTTAGTCAAACAATAATCATGTGTTTTCCTATTTTTTCACGTTTTTGTAAAATTTTGCATAATAACAAATATTATGTTTTAGCATTAAAAATCTGATTTTGATTAAAGAGGTGCAGAAACTGGTGAATTAACCATCAGAGAAAGAAAAATGATTTTGGGAAATACCAAAACTGTTAATTTGGGGCAGCTGTGGCATAAAACCTTTAATGAATTCACTGCATTTCTAAGCACTGTACACTGGGATCCAGTAGTTTCAGCCCACATCAGAACCTGTCACTCAGAGTGGTCGGTCGTGTCATACGAACTTTTCAGGCTGGATTCAGCCAAACTCTGCCTCCCATCTGCAGTCTGAGCAGCGAGGGAGAGTCGTTAGGCTTGGCTTTACTCTGTTCACTGTCTTATTAGTGTGGGCCTACTGCATGTCTGACTGACAGGAGTCAGTGTGACCTTCTGCAGTTGCTGCCCATACTCTTCAAGCTTGTTTGCGTCGTGCATTCTGAGATGGCGTTTGGTGAGAGCTGTTAGGTAACAGTCTCGACACGACTGAACAGACAGTCATGAAGTTTGTTTCTATTTCAGTGAATCTCGAGCTGAGACGAGGAGTTTAAGAATCAAAGAGTGACCTCGGCTCGCATGTATCCATCAATATTAAAGGAGATCAATGCAGTGTTGACATTCGATATACCTGAATCTCTATATGTCTGGGGTTGTCTATGTATTTCTCAATGAGCAGCCTGTCATCTCCAAAGCTGGATGCTGCCTCCTGCGATGAGAACCGGAAACCTTCCCTGTTAACAGCACACCCACAGATCACAGCAGTTTTAAAGAGAGCAAATACAGACTTTCCAGTGTTCTGCAAGTAACAACAGGAAAACAGTTAAGCAAGTAAATAAGCTTCAGTTTAGAGCACAAGGAGCTGAATGAATAGCTTTAGCAATAACAGGTGATGAAGTATTTTGACTAACGACACTTTTGTTGTTCAGACATCTGAAAAACACAGAGGGACAAAACAAAAAGGAAGAGTTGGACTGTTTAATGTGTCATTTACAAAGTTCATATAATATAACCACTTGTTAGGTTATTAAATGAGTGTTTATAGTGTTCTGGAAGAATTTCAGAGTTCACTAATGCCTCTTTTCCACTGGTACCCACTCCACTCTGTTTTGGTTGTTTTCCATTACAGTGGAGTACCATTTGCTCGGGGTCATTATAGCGACGCTGCCAAAACAACAAAAAAACGTAACAATGGAGGACCCTGGCCAAGTAGGTACCAAAAAAATGCCTGGTACCAGGTACTACCAGTGGAAGAGGGCTATGCACTTCTGGCCACTAGTTTAATAGTAATTAGGGGGTGAATCAGTGTTTGGGGCAGTAGTATTGTAGCTGTATTTGTAGCTGCATAAGATCAAAGAGTTTAACTAATGTGAGCTGAAGACGCTGCACGAGCATCTTCCATAAGCTGCAGACGTACGAGCTAATAGCAGTAGCTTTACTCCTTATATTTACAATGTAAGGCTTTACAGTATTACCTGAGGTAGAGTACTCTAAGTCATTACTACATAAGCAATGCCTGTAATAATAAAAAACAATTACTTCTACATTTTGTTTAACACATACTTGAGTGTGTATTTCCTAAAACAGTAGTAGTTGATGGGCTCATGTATACTGAGGATGTGACCAAGTGAAATACCTCGTCTCCTCATCGTTCCAGGCAATCCTCATTCCTTTCCCTCCTCCACCTGCAGAAGCTTTGATCATCACAGGGTAACCTGGCAACAAAACAAAGCTGAAACAACCGCAAATGTGCATTTTTCACAGTCAGGCAACATACTGTAAGTATTTTCAGAAAACTTGACCTTGAGGTCACTGAGATTTAAACAAATCTGAGATTTTTAGTAGATACACGTATGGTTCATTTTCAAACTCGCCTCGTTTTTGAGTTATCGCATTCACAAACTGTGGTGTCCATGTGGTCCACCCACCACAGTAACAGCAAAACCCCAGCAGCCTTTTACGACTGAGGAGTAAAACAGACTCAGATCCTTTATATTCACACACTGTGAGTTCTGCTTTATGATTTCTTCTGTTCCACCTCTTCAGATATTGTAAACCTACACAGGGTTTACATCTTTAGCTTCTGTGTTTAGCACATTGAGTTTCCTACAATGCAATTTTCAACATAATAAATACAATTACCACTGCCATGTGTCATCTTTTTGTAACAGCTCCATGAAGATGTGATGATTGACAGCAATTCAACACAAATAAATACATTAAAAAAAATCTGAAACAGGCGTAAACAGCTTGAGTGGGCCAGGAACAAGTGTGTGGGAGATCACGTCTGCAGTAAACTCACTAAGATTCTTCTTGTCATCACTAATATTAAACTTTTAGCACATAGAAAAACTGATGACTTACCAATCTCCTGTGCAATCTTCACAGCTTCCTCTGCAGTCTGACACAGACGAGGAGTAGAACAAAGTATTTAAGGGCAAATGCACATGAACATATCGATCCACTACTATTAACATATGAGGTTTGTAAAGGCTGTTGACAGCTCTGCAGCTGCACTTATTGCAAGAGGTGCATAACTATTAAAGTGCTGAGCAACAGATCAACAAAGCAAACTTCTAGAAGTCTTCTGAAGAAATAAATGGATTCCTATTTCAACTGAGACAGAGCTCAAAGTCTCAGCTCTGTGTTGTGATATTGTAATTTACTAGGTTGTTTGTCATGATCTGGCTGCTGTAACCAACTTTTTTGGGATAAAGAAATCACATTTCATCTTCACAACAAAGGGAATAATATAATTTTATCATCTGTTTACATCCTGTTCAGAACTTTAAAGCTTAATGTGTGGAATTAAAAATTCAAAGACGAAATCTTTAAATTCCAAAAAATGAGCTTTTGCCAACTTGTTGAATTCCTCTCTCAGTTTGAACGTGAACGTTTATAACACCTCTATGTTATTAGCAATCAGAATGTGCTGCACATATAACACTAAAGTAAATGCAGAGAAGGAGCAGCATTAAGCCAAGCGTTGCAACATTAGATTAGAGTGATGTGCAAGAAGACTTTCTGAAGAAGCTTCACTGATCAAAAGCTATTTTTAGCTGGTTTTCAGAACCTAATGAATTTAAAATGTAACACCATCGTGGTTTTTATTGTTAAAATGCTTAAATGTAACTGCATTGTATTACAACACAGCAAAATAATTTTACATTTTTTTTAACTGACAAGAAAAATATGCCATAAATATTAACATATGAACATTTGTTTTAGATGCAGCAGGAAAAAAAATCCAGTTTAGCCTTAACCTATTAATTAAAAAAAAATAAGTGAAAAATGAAACAAAAACCATGAAAGAGCCGACGAACACAGCCCTCAGATTTGATCTAGCAAACGCCTTCTCGCTTCCATGCATTGCTGTTTTGATGGCCCTACCTTGACAACGCCATCGAATCCTGGGATAGTGTTGACTTTGGCAGCCTTTGCAATTAGCTTGCTTTCAATTTTATCCCCCATTGCCTGGATAGCATGGGTGTCTGGGCCAATGAATGCTACACCTTCTGCTGCCTGGCAACAAGACAAAGTACCATGAGATTTCTAACAGACTTTACACCGAAGAAAGAACAAAGACATGACATCTGACTTATACTGGTCTCATAACATCCAGTCGTTCATAACTTTTCTTCATTTGTCCGTTTTCCCCAGTGTATGAAGACACTGCCAGTCATGTATTTACAGCTAGAGTTAAGTGCAGTAAATGACTTGAAAATCATCGGTGGCGTACAAAGTCAAGCTCAAAGGGTTGCAAACCAATTCATGTTATTTCTTCCAGCATTCTTGAGCCCTTACAAAGCGATAAAACAGAGGAGAGCCAGATGAAACTGAAAGAGACACTGAGACACTTGGATTTGCTTTGGTTGGAGTTTCAGAGCTTCAATTTGTTTCTCAGGCCTGAAAACAGCCTGGAGCCACCTCCTGTCTTAGGAACGGCTCAAATCTGTGCAGTACCACACAATCAGCGAGGTCATTACAATAATCCACTCACAAATGTTTATAAAGGCACATTTTATACACCTGTGGGAATGTCACTGTGTTGAGAGAAAAGTAATTCACTGCATAACTCACCAGTCGTTTTGCAAACTCTTTATTTTCAGACAGAAACCCATAACCAGGATGAACCTTAGGGAGGAGAAAAAAGTCACACTTTCAAATGCAAATACACTTTAAAAGGAGTTTGGAGGAAAACTCCCTTCGTGCACATACAATTGCTTAATCGTACTTATGAATTACAAGCTGTTTGCATCAAAAAGACTCAACAGAATTACTGCATCTGACCTAGAAGCAGACTCTAGCAGGACTGTCAACATGGTGCAAGTCTGAACACATGTTAAAGGCCTGGACACTCAGCCAACCTGGCCATAGGACTCCAATGTAAATAGGTATACATCATGCACTGTCCCCTTTCAGCCACTGAACAGGTGGCTCAGGAGGCAGAGCAGGTCATCTAATAATCAGAAGGTTGGTGGTTCAGACTGCACGAGCAAGACACTGAACCTTAGTTTCTCTCTGACGTGTTCAACAGACTGTGAATGTTAGATAAAAAGCACTTTGATAAACTCACCTACTGTATTTCACTTTTTAAAAAAAATAAAAATACAACACAAACCTGTCCCTTTTATTCTGGAGGCAACTACTTAAAAAAAAATAAAAAATTTAATATATTTATATATCGTGTACAGTACCTCATATTGCAAGAGTCCATGTGGATGTGATTGAATAGGCAACATCAGAGTGAAAGAATGCCGTCCCTCTAACAGACTGATGTCAGCAATGTTGCATATCTAAATAAATACTGGTGGTGGCCAGAGTTACCCCTCTGTTCCTAGCAGATGCACCTGTCGTATGAATTTCTAAATTTTACACCACCTGTCCGTTTTATTTTGGAGGCAACTACTTACATCACCTTGTTCTCAAGGTATTCCATCCACAAGATTTTCAGAAAACTTGACCTCTGACCTCTAACCTTGAGGATGCGGTCACTGAGATTCAAACTCGTATAAGATTGTCAGTAGATGCACCTGTGGCATCAGTTTGAAACTCCGATGTCGCCTGGTTCTCGGGTTATCGCTTTCACAGACTGGGCTAAATACACAAAATGAATATGCACTTACAGCTTGTGCTCCAGTCACTCTGATGGCATCCATGATGGCATCCATGTTCAAGTAGCTTTTACTGGTGGGGGCGGAGCCAACACAGACCGCCTCATCAGCCATCTTTACATGAACCTAGATCCATACAGAGCAGAACATTAACATCCACAGCAGAAGGTAAACCGAGGCTCACTCTGTGGCTAAAAACCCAACGACATTTTTCACTGCATTAGCACAGTAATCTACTCATCTGCCCATTTTTGATTAAGTGTTTTATTCCAATTGATGTGCTTTAAAGTCACTAAAATGATAAAACAAAAAAAGTGAAAAATGAATGCAAAGTTCATATAGAACCTAGGCACACATTCTGGGCTCGCTTTCACATCACACTTGTAACAAAGGTGCAGAGAATCATTTGTTTGAAGCAGCTGAGGCCTCGGTGGCTCTTTGCACTCTGTTTTTTGGGGTGATCTGAAAAGATCTGAGCTCACGCTTTCCTGAAGTGCCACTCTGTTTTATTTGGTTTTAAGTGCACTTTTTGTATAACGTGCACACGGTGTTGCTCCATGGCATTAAGAGAACATGCTCTACCAACGTGCCACAAACAAAGCACTGACAAACATTTAAAGCTCTCCTGCTGCTCACAAAGGATCTTTTTGACCCAAATGTTGATTATCATTCAAATACAGTTTACAGTGAATGGTAAATGGCCTGTATTTATATAGCGCTTTTCTGGTCCCTAAGGACCCCAAAGCGCTTTACATATCCAGTCATTCACCCATTCACGCACACATTCACACACTGGTGATGGCAAGCTACGTTGTAGCCACAGCCACCCTGGGGCGCACTGACAGAGGCGAGGCTGCCGGACACTGGCGCCACCGGGCCCTCTGACCACCATCAGTAGGCAACGGGTGAAGTGTCTTGCCCAAGGACACAACGACCGAGACTGTCCGAGCCGGGGCTCGAACCGGTAACCTTCCGATTACAAGGCGAACTCCCAACTCATGAGCCACGATCGCCCGACATCATGGCTCATACAGTGAACACCAAAAAGGTGATAAAACTTTAAGGTGGTAGTATACATGGTGTCAGCACTCAAAAATAAGGTTTTTTTAATCATTAGTCAGGTATGAATAACATTAGTTATTATACCTGACTGTAACACAGTCAGTGCAGAAGCATCAGCTGATTTATCACTGCTCAGGTATCTAATCCAACACTGAAGTGTTAACTTTGTGACAAACAATGTAATAAAACCAGTCGTCTTTAGCATAAAGATGCATTAACTATGAACTTTCAGGATAAAGTATTTAAGTTAACCTGAGCTTGAATTTACGTTTAACCTTCGACTACTGAACCACACTCAGATCACACTGAGTTTGAAATTCAAATGAAACCCTTAAACACAGAGACAAGTCCTCA
Source organism: Oreochromis aureus (assembly GCF_013358895.1). NCBI lineage: Eukaryota > Metazoa > Chordata > Actinopteri > Cichliformes > Cichlidae > Oreochromis > Oreochromis aureus. Next base: position 2,308,520 of record NC_052954.1, on the reverse strand, counting down.
GTTTAGGTTATTTCTAACATCCGAGTTCCCTCGCTGCCTGGAAATGCACAGGTAGTGACTCACAGCGCTGGAGTCTACATCACTGTGAACAGCCACAGTCTGGATGCCCATCTTCTTGCATGTCTTGATCACCTGATTGAAAACAAGGAAAATAGTGATGCTTCACTCCACAGTCGAACATATTAGCAGGCACAGCCAATTGCACCAATCAGCTGCAGCATTAAAAGCTCTGCGATATGAATAATATATAGATGAAATAATCATCTGTATTGGAAATCATGGATCCCGGATGTTTACCCCCACAGCCCCCGCGCTGCTACATAATATTAGGCAGCTGGTGGCTGAAAGGTTGACCCACTGATGCAGAAATTAGCAGGAGATGAAGAATGTAGGCAGAGCACCTTTCACAGCTGTGAGCTGCAGCTGCTCTCTGCTTTAGTTTTAAGATGAAGTTTGACACGTCCACGCATGAAACATATTCATCGTGACCATAACTTAACATCAATCACACACTAAAAATGTATTTACAGCTGTGTGAATGCTGTTTTTGGCAGTTGGTTAGGTCAGGGGTACTGACCTGTTATTGTCAAGGATCACTTTTGCTACCTGTGGTCCCATACGAGCACAATTACTGTCACATTTAAAGAATTCTGGCAACAACTTGATGTGAAAGTCGATACATATCAGTGGCATTTATCCGTAAAGTCAAAGTGGAATTTCCTCTTAGTCCCCCCATAACAGCCAGCTGTTAACTGTACATATCGTGTGAGTCAATAAGAGTTACCCTGCAAGCAATCTCTCCTCTGTTTGCAATGAGGATCTTATCAAAGGTCTGCGAGGGAAGAAGACAAACAGCAACGTTTCATTACGACAGACTTTTTACTCAACTTTGTACTGAATGTAAAACACAGATTTTCTTAATCAGCATTTTTGAAAATATGAACGAATACATAAATGAAATAAGCAGAGGAGAGCCATGCATTACCTTTTCACTGGGAATAGATATGGTGGAATACTGAGCTTCTCTCTGCACAGCACAGCATCTGGACTGGAGAGGGGAATACTGCAGAGCACACAGCACAACTTTACTGTTAGTACACACACACAGACACACACACAGACAGCTAGGCCCACTGAGTCAATCTGACCTCATTACTGATTCTCAGAAACAAGTAAATATGCAAATATGCTACAAAAAGCCTCTCATTTAAGTTTAAGTAAAGTTGGATATTTTCCTTTGAAATTTTGCTTGAAGACTTTCAGACGTTTTTGAGCAAAGCATTCTTCTTTATTTTTATTCACAGTTTTGAGCCAGTAGTGCAGTGTGCTTGTGGCTGAAGTCCGACACAGGTGAACAAGAAAAGACTCCACTAACTGCACCTATTCATGCTCGCCAGGTTTGACAATAACGTGGTTTATGGTTGAGCTCGATCGCCATCTGCTGGACTGTCTGTCTGCCTGCAGTCAGTGTGTAACCAAGCAGCTGCTGAGGAGAGAGCAGTGAGTGCTGGGAACAGTGAAGTGTCACTGGCTGCGCTTTTCCTGCTTTATTTGTTGTTTCTCTGAAGCTTTTGTCCGTGTTCCCGTTGTATCGCTCCCCGCTGCGACGATTCATCGAGTAATTCGAACGAATCGATTATGAAAAATTCTCGACACATATTCTTTGCTTCGATTGTTCGTTTAACGCACGGCTCTGTAGCAGATGTGTTTAAATATCAGCGTTTCGCCGACATTTTCATCTGAAAACAAACCTGCAATAGAAACGTATGTAGGAGGTGAATGAATGAGAGGCCCCAGCTTTAACATAAACACTGCAGAGCAACAGCAGCAGTGATGACGACACCGGCACAGTTTAACGTGGAGCCAGTCTGTCTGTCCACACACCGTGACGTGCTGAGCGTGAAAGAAACAGCAGCGCTGTTCCTGGAATCACCATTAAAACCTTTACTGGGAAAAGTTGTTGGGAGGTCTTCATCAAAGCACCTGATCAACTTTCAGCTACAAAGCAGGAGAGTGTCTGACACAGCACAACATCTGGATTAAAACATGCAGATGAACCGCTAACTTGGTCTGACTCCATGTTTAAGTTATACAGCTGGCTGAAGGCTGACAGGTGTCTTGATACGGTAGGTACCCCTGCATCGGGAGCGCGCACCGGGTAGGGAGAGCAGTGGGAGCTACCACCGACCTTCAATCAGTAGATGACCTGCTCTACCTCCTGAGCTACAGCCCCAAATGCATCATATGGCTTCAGCTTCTAACTATTTGTTCGCAGCTTGTCGCCTGGTTTCCGTCTGCCTGTGTTTGAGGTGCCGGCGTCTCGGTGTACCGGTTGCACAAACACGGGATGTTTGGTGTGCAGGGTCACAGCAGCTGACTCGGTGCAGACAGCGGGGGGAGAGGGCAGCACACAGTCGCGGGAATGTCCGTGACATGGAAGCGTGCAGCAACAGGCCACGCAGTCACCCGCAAGCCTTCGTGTCTACTCTGCTGCACAAGATACGCGACACAGCAGTACCAACATGTCAAGTTTCAGCGCAAAATACTTTGAAACCTCTAACAGTGTGGTACGACTCCTCCACGCAATGGAAACTCCAGGTTTGTTTCCAGCGGCTGTTCCGTCACAGACACTGAGGACTGTGCGTCAGCTGTTTGTGGAGGTCCTCTGAGTGAAAGCACAGACCCTCGCGGTCAGCTCACCTTTACAGCGAACAGAAGCCTCTTTAACGTCGAAGGAACACTGTGCGCCGCCATGTTGCCGATCATCCACAACGTCATGACGTAGCGTGCAGAGCGCACAGTCGCAGGAGGCCAGTGTGGTGCCAAAAAGTCATTTCCGGTATTTAAGTAGTAAATACTGAATGATGTCAAGCCAGAAAGAACATTTCATGAGGTAGAAGTGCCAGTCAGTTTATAGTAAAGACATTTAATATATCCTTTATGAACTCATGATGATTGACATTAAAAATGTCGAGAGCGGCCAGGCCAACAGGGCAGCAGCGATTGCAACAAATATAACAGTTCTATAAGATAGATATTTAACGTGACCAAAATGCGCACAGAATATGTACAATAACACAGACTATTTGTGAATATACACCAAAGAACGCAATTGTGTTTTTCAGGTAGATTTGGATAACTTTCTTCTCTTAAGAAATCAAATTTTAAAACTCCTTTTTGTATTTACTCAGCTTATCTTTGTCCAACATTAAAGTTTAGTTGATGACTGGAAACATGTAAGCAATGTGCTTGCAGATATGCAAAAAAGCTAAGAAATGAGGAAGGGGGCACAGCACTGCACATGCCCAGTGCAGGAGTCGTGATTCAAACCTTCCAGAGCCGCAGTCAGCCCTCGGATGAGCCTAATAACTTACACATGCTGAATTCTTTCACGGTTGGAGAGCCTCCTGGGTGTAATCCAGGTGCAGAAATGTTTGCTTTTCACAAGACTCCAAGAGCACCACTCACCAGAGCTTTGAAGATAGCACACGTGAACCCAAAAGTAAGTTAAAGTGCTTGGAACAAAATTTTCATTGGTGTATAAACATGACTAAACACGCCTACTGAAAATGCCGTCCCTTTGTTAGCCATTAGGTTATATTTCTGAGGGCCTCAGGGTGCTATCCTAGCTGATATTAACACATCACGTCGGTTGCAGACACACTCACACCCGGACACTTCATTAATTACATCCTTTAGCCTTTGAAGGAAAAGGGAGTCACACAGTTGCTGCAAATTTCTTGGCTGAATTCCCCATTTCAACCACATCCCAACGGTGCTCTGTTGGACTGAGCTCTGGAGACTGTGGAGGCCATCTGAGTACAGAGAACTCATCGTCATGTTCAAACCACTTTGAGATTATGTGAGCTTTGTGACATGCAGTGTTGGACCCAGACAGAAGAAGATGGCACACTGTGGCCATAAAAGGATGGGCTTGGTCAGCCATAATACTCAGTTTGCCTGTGGTCTTTAAGGAATAGCACTAAGGGTGCCAAGACCATATGTCAAGACACCAATACACCACCACCACCCACATCCAGAGGTGCAGATACAAGGCAGGGTTAATTCACGCTGTTACGTTATTTACATCCAACTCTGTCCCTGCCATCCGAACATTGCAGCAGAAGCCACGGCTCATCACGCAACGCTTTTCCAGTCTGGTTGTAACAAGTGGTTAATGGACTTACCTTCCAACTCTAAGCAGTCTGACCATTATTTTCCTGCAGAGAACTGTCACTCACCGGATGCTTTCTCTGTTAACACTACGGAGATTTGTCTGTGACAATCCCAGAGCAGTCTTAGAGCAGGACGTATTTGATTGGTGTTGCCTGTAGCTGATATTACAATAATGTATCAAATTTGAAAGTCTTAGGCATTCTGAAGCAGCTGCTGGTCAAAATATAAACAGCTTTCATTTTAGCTTCTTTTCATTCAGATTAGCCCAAAAGTATGCTGCGCTGCTGTGAAACATCCTGGCAGTGGATGAGTGTACTCTCCACATAATCTTACTACCAAAGCCTGGATCGCACTTTCAGGTCTACCTTTCACATCATTGAGTCAGTCTGCACAGGGGAGCCACCTACCTTACTATCTCTGTCAGAGTTTCAAGACACAAAAACATGATAGACAAAAACATGGAGACTTCCAATGCCAGAAACCCCTGATACAGTCAATACAGCCAGCCCTCTGTATGACTGGGGTAAGCTTTTACATGGCAAGTGTGAATACTTGGTGAATGTAAATAAGATGGTTTTTCCTAATTATCATGTTTAGATAGACTTTTGCAATGTGTTCATGGCAAAGTTAAATTACAACCTATTAAGAGGCACCACTGTGGTTATGGTTGGTGGACAGTTCCACCTGCTGCAGGTCTCTGAACTTTTCTGGTGGATAGATCATGAATATTGATCTGAGCCACATATGAACAGTTTTAGGTGAGTTTTCAAACAGTTACTTTTTTAAGCAGTTTCAAAAACCATGCACACTTCTACTTCTTTCTTGATTTATTGACGCACATTGTGTGTAGGACATGGGATTTTTGAAACCTTCAGGTGCTGGAAATGAAGTGTAAACAAACACAGGAGATTAACTCACTCATCATCCAACCGAGATTCAGTGGGAGAGTCAGTACAAACAAGGATGTGAGTGTAGTTTCACTGACTTCTGCTACGTTGGATTAAACTCACAAATACTTCTGGACATGTTTTCGCCATCTGTTTGTTACTAAAGACCTCTGTATGCTTCCACAGAGGTGGCGGCCTGACAGCAGAATCAGCTGCTGCAGATCAACGTTTTACAATTGTACAAACCAGTCTGCTCAAAGCATACAGAGACTATAAAGTACTCCCCTGTGTACCTGCTGGTTTGGTCCTGCCGTGTTACCTTGTGTACATTGGTGCTGTGACATCAAGGAAACATTAACCTCTTTCCATCAACTTGGCCCCTAAAATTGCTTCATCTAAGTGAAGCCCTTGAGTTGGTCATTGATCCGTCTCTCTAGAGGTCATCATGTACATAAATCTCTTTAATATTCGCTGATCCACTTGCACAGAGTTAACTCCTTATCTTAGTTCAGGTTAGCTAGCCATGACTGATAACTTGCAGTAAAACATTTTGTTTCATAATCAGGAGTTCCTCCCGTCCTTTCCGACACCATTTGAGCCGTTTCTGATAATCCACACATTTTTAATGTGACACAGTCCCTTTGACCTTCACCGAGGGCCACCGATGTGGAACCATGCTTGTTGTGGCCCAACCTGGATCTGACGATATGAGATCTGTTCTTCGAGTCAAATTTCACCAGTCCCTCAACTTTACGTGACATACTCCTCGTCATCACTAGGTTCTGATTTGATGTGGTCTGGGTGAAGGAGAGGAAAGTGTGGTGCTGTAGTCCTGGTACAGACATACCACTCCTTAATGTTAGACAACTGAGGTAAGGCTGGGTTGACTGAGCGCTGGCTCCTCCGTGGGGTCCTGCCGCTCTGCTGCTGCTGGCTCAGCTGGCTCTTCAGGCCTGAAAGAGAGAGATCCAGAGGCATTGCTACCGGAGACGAACTCCGTAGCAGCAGCTTATGGTCCACTTCGCTGGCTGAACTGAGATCCAATTCGTGATTGGACAGCAGAGAAAAATGAGTGTTTTTGTCAGTAAGTGATGGAGAGAGGTGGTTCATTTTAAGGTCAAGGGGCTCGAGGACAGCCGGATGAGGTTGCTGGAGTTGAAGAGGGATGGCATTGTACAGGTCCTGGGTTTCAGAGGTAGGTGATGACTTGATGTGAACCTTCATGTGTTTGCGCAGGGAGCTGGGGTGGGTGTAAGACTTGGTGCATCCTACTGCCTTGCAGTCGTAGGGCTTTGAGGCTGTGTGGACCTGCGAGTGCTTCTTTCGGTCGCTGCTGTTGGCAAAGCGCCGCTCGCAAAACTCACACTGGAATGGCTTCTCACCTGAAAAACAAACATCACACGCACAATTATTAGCTTGCAAAGGGACACTCCACCGAATTTCCAAGAACTCAGCAACGTTGGTGTGTATGTTAACAAGGCACACAGAATGGACCTGAAAAACTGACTTTCAACTGGACATGTTCAAAGGAGTGATGCTAGCCTTGTTATTCAAAAAAAGGACACTTGTTTCTAATAGAAATCACAGTAAATATTTAATGGAATCGTATTTTCAATAATCAAAATTCATATCAAAGTAGGAATGCAGTGACCAATGTTCAGCAACCATCATTGAGGACACAGTTAAAGCAGGTTTGTTGTTAAACAGCTAACTGATGGTTGAAACATGTTTCCAAACATGATGCTGCTGAAGAAGCGATCCTTTAGTTTTTAGGCATATATCCCAGTCAGAGAATAGCTTCCCAACCTCAGCAGAGTGATGTCGTTTTTTAAGAAATGAAGGTTGATCCATTGAGAAATTAGCAAAACAGCAGCTCTTGGATGTTGACTGAAAGCTTTGAAGAAGAAAGTCATCACGAACAAGAAGGTGATTGGTTACAAAAGAAGGAAATCTGTGAGTGCAGAACAAATGATGCTTGATATCACCTGTCAGGCACAGTGGAGGGAAGTTATGGATGCTGCATGATTCCTAGTAAAACTTACCTTCCCTTTCTTTTAAAGGTAATATCTCCATTTTAAACAATTTAAACAAAGAAATCTGCTGCAGTTTTGCTGTTTTAGATGTACAGTCAGGCACCACATTGATTAATGCAGCACCAAAGAAGAGCTGTGCAGGTCAGGCTCTCACTGCTTCCGTGCAGACACACTGCAGCTGGTGAGAGGACAGACACACACAACCAGGGATTTTTCCTTCTTCCGGGATAAAGAGAAAACACAGTAGGCTATGTCAGCGAGGAAGCACCAACTAATAAAAAACCCTGTTTTCACATAACACTGGATGATTTAGCTAACTGTAAAAAAGTGGATGATTATGAGCAGAAGAGATAACTTCATGCTAAATTTTAACATTTGCATGTTTTTTATTCCTTTTGAAAACATATTTATAGTTGTACTAATGCTTTCACGCTGTCTTTAACAGGAAAAGGAGTAATGTCTTGGGAAAACTGGAAACAAACATAAAAGCATAGACTGTATTAAAGATGAATGCAGTGGCAGACCCCTTTTTTAAGCTATGTGCTGATCTTTTTTTTGCATCACCACTATGGCTTTTTGGAACCAGACATCACCAACACGGACTTCAATTTCCAGACCTGGAAGCTGTGTCCATCTTTTATGTACAGTCTATGCACAGAGCCTCTACAGAGCACTAACTGAACCGTGACATCATGCCATCACAGGCCTTCCTAGAAAAAGTCGATATCAGTAACACAAACTCGGTGTTATGGTAATAAAGCATCTTTAAGAAACATGGTCAGAAAATGGACCAACGTTTATGTGGGACCACTCAGCTACTTATACAGGCTGCATACCACTTAGCTGGAGCCTCTGTGACTCACATCAGAAGCAGCTTTTCTACCAATCAGAGAGTTGGTGGCTTGAGCCCCAGCCCCTGCAGCCTGCATGTCCAAGCATCCTGGAGCAAGTTGATCCATTAGATTGTGAGTGCATGCATGAATGTTAGACGTGGCACTTATCTATACAATGAATGAATGAAGCTGCGTGAGAGCTTGTTGGGAGGGGGAGATGCACCCAGTAAGTACCAGTTTTTTATTGGATGCAGTTTCAGAGCATCTGTCACACATACAGCCAGTTTCAAATCAGCACCCTGTGCTACCCTGCCCATGATGCCAGTACAGCATTACACTCATTTTCTGGATTGTGTGGTTGTTTCTAGTTGTTTAGCTGGTGATACTTTTACTGGCTTGTTGATTTCAAGATCCTAAAAGCAGTAAACGCTGCCTTCCCCAGAAAAGAAAAACCTGGAAAGCTGTTGTTATTGATGATTAATAACTGATATATACGTCATTACCAAAGGACGGGTTTACCGCTCATACACGTACTGAGGGCTGAACACATTCACTTCAGTTCTGACCTGTGCTGATGTCTGTCACCTTGCTTGACTCCTCTGCTGCAGTTTAAAACCGTGGCTGCTCTAGGAAACAAGGGAGCACCCAAGTCTAATGTGAATCTACACCGAACTAAGCCCAAGTAAACATGGAGGGGATTCCTAGCAGAGGGAGACGCTGTGTATTAAGCTCTATGTTCTCGGTCCCTGACAGGAAGCTTGTGTTGACGGATGGCTCGGACTGAGCGAGCGCAATGACAGTATCTGCGCTCTCTTAGCAGTCACACAATCACGAACCCTTACCAGTGTGCGTGCGCGTGTGGATCTTGAGGTTTTCAGAGCGTGCGAACATCTTGCCGCAATTGGGAAATGCGCATGAAAACGGCTTCTCCCCGGTGTGCACGCGAATGTGGTTAATGAGTTTGTATTTGGCTTTGAACGCCTTCCCGCCGCGCATACACTCGTCCCACATACAGACGTGACTGAGGCTTTCCAGCCCCGCTGCTACATGCTCGGTGGTGACGTGGTCCACGAGCTCGTGCATGGAGCTGAAAGTTTGATCGCAGACGGATGTCGCCGTCCGCCCAAGCCTCTGTCTTGAAGAAGTTCGGTCAATCCATTTGCACACTAGCTCCGTTTTAACGGTGGGGCCTTTGGAGAAATCCAGCAGGCCGTCCATCCCACCGCCCGCATCGGTGTCGGCAGAAGCGGGGATACTGGTAGCTCTCGGCTGGGGTGGCGAGACGATGCTAGAAGCTCCAGAGTTGTTGTTCCCCAACGGAGAGACGAGGCCATTGTGCCTGGCCACCACAGCCGTCCGCTTCATGCTCTGCACGGCGGGCTGTCCCGCTCCTGTCGCCACCAGCACACCTTGCTTTCACTTAAAATGAGTTCAGTCCAACTGGCCAAAGCCTCACCACTATCACGCTTCCTTCCTGTGTGTTTTAGTCAAGGCAAGAGCGCATGCGGCAGCGTTTTTACCCCCCGCTGCTCGCTGTTAGCTCCCGAGAGTCAGAGCCTCCATGCTTCTATTTACTGTGAATAGAGATGAACGGAGTCGAAGGAATACAGCAGGACGCGACCCGTTACCATCTGGCGGCGTCCTTGTCTCCTTTCCTTCCTTACTCCAGCCTTCCTTCCTTTTAGTTTAAACTAACATGTCCATATTGCTGATGTGCGTCGAGGATCAGGAGAGTCGGGCACACAGAAATGAAGCATTGCGTGATTTAATGATGTGCATTAGTAAATTCATTTAGAATTTTTTCATATCTTTTGTTTATTTACACATGAATAACACCATTCATTGTTTATAGTTTAAGGGGAAATGAAAAACATAAATATGAATAAATATTTCCAAAATAATCCAATAATAAATACTTAATGCACTTAATACTTAATGTGATTTATAGAAAGAAAAAGAAAGAATCAAAACCTCATTTTAAAAGATGTTCAAATTGAGACTTAAAAAAATGCAAATTAAAAAGAGAAATAAGTAAATGAATTGAAAAATCCAATTAGGAACACACATTTTTTTTCAGATTTTTGAAATGTTGATTCCACTCACTTTTTAAGTTTCAAGTTTTTTTCCTGTTAGCTGTAATAATTCTTAGATTAGCTATTGGATTAGCTTTTCCATTTCTATGACTTTTTTGTCCTTGGAGAAAAAGCAATTCGGCATGCAGTGTGATGTAAAGAGGTCTCTCATTGGTTGGAGAAACACTGGCATGCTGGCTGGGGTTTTCTATGCCGCTGACAACTTTTCACTGTTAAGGAAGATGGACTGATTCTTATGTAGCACTTTTCTAATCTCCCGGAGTACTACTACTGGTGGTGGTCAGAGGGCCCGGTGGCGCCAGTGTCCGGCAGCCTCGCCTCTGTCAGTGCGCCCCAGGGCAGCTGTGGCTACAGCGTAGCTTGCCATTGCCAGTGTGTGAATGTGTGCGTGAATGGGTGAATTGACTGAATGTAGTGTAAAGCGCTTTGGGGTCCTTAGGGACTGAGTAAAGCGCTATACAAATGCAGGCCATTTACCATTTACTCAAAGCACTCTATACAACATGTCACATTCACACCCATTCTCACAAGCACTGTCTCTAATCGGAGTGCTTTTCTAATGACATTCACACTCCGATGGATGCATCGGAGAGCAACTTGGGGTTAGTATCTTGCCCAAGGATACGTGGCATGCAGCCTGGGGGAGCCAGGGATCGAACCACAAAAATTCTGATCAGTATGTGACCTGCTCTACCTCCTGAGCTACAGCCACACCACCCTGGTATTCAGTCTCTGAAAATGTCCAACACAAATATATGAATAATGTGAAAGGAAAATGCAGGGAAAAGGAAACCTGAACCCCTGATGGTTAGGCTGAAAGTAATGTAGTAACATAGCTAATGCTAGGATCCCTGCATGTAGCATGTAGCTCCAGTCTTACCTTTTGAAAATGTGACATCCCACTAGCTCGCTACTGTTTTTAGTAAGCTAATGTGCTCTTCACAAATGAAGCGTGAAGAAGCTCAGACTGGTTAAAACCAGCCCTGTTACATTTATACACATTGTTAAAGCAATGGCTGCAACCGACAGCCTTTGGAATCACGATTAAAATGCTGTCTTACTATTAATTTTCTCTATGCAATCTGTGGCCATAAAGTCTCTGAATGTTGTGGTGTGAGCTACAATAAATGATGTGAAATAACATTTCTAGACCTGGGCAGCATGCTAGCACTGTGGTTAGCACTGTTGCCACATAGCAAGAAGGTCCTAAGTTCAATACTGGCATCAAGCTGGGGTCTTTTTGTGTGGAGTTTGCATGTTCTCCCCGTGTTTGCGTGGGTTCTCCTCGGGTACTCCGGCTTCCTCCCACAGTCCAAAGACATGCAGTTAGTGGGGATAGGTTAATTGATCAATCTAAATTGCCCATAGGAGTGAATGTGAGTGAGAATGGTTGTCTGTCTCTGTGTGTTAGCCCTGTGACAGACTGGCGACCTGTCCAGGGTGTACCCCGCCTCTCCCCCTATGACTGGGATAGGTTCCAGTGACCCTGAGAAAGGATAAGCGGAAGCATTTGGATGGATGCAGTTTTTGTAGACCATAAAGTGAGATTATTAAATTACTACTGATATTGTGGGTGATTTGTGTCATGGTACTGGGTCTGCGACCCACTATTTGTGTTTCAACTTCTGGAATTATATTCTTTGATTACTGATGTTCATGTTTTGGGTTTCTTTAGCTCTCAGTGATCTTAGCCCTCTCACTGTTTATCTCAGCCTGTGGTTAGTCTCTGTTCCCATGTTTTCCCGGTGCTTTTTCCCTGGGTCCCACGTCTAGTGCTTTTGTATTTCCTCTGTTCCAGACTCTGTCATGTTTCTGTGTCAAGTCTGCGTCTACATGATGTCATGCTTCCCGTTTTATTTTGATAGTCCATGTCTTATGTCAGTGTATTCTGCTTTGCTTCCTTTGTCTGTTTATGTCTGATTTGTCCCAGCTGTATTCCCACCTGTTCCCCATCCTCTCATTGTCTTTCCTGTGCATTTAAGCCATGTGTTTTCCTTTGCCCTTTATCGTGTCGTACCTTCACCGTGCTGCGTTTTGCCCTTCGTGGTCCTGGGTAAGTTCTGGTTCTCAGTTCCTGGTTTGTTTTCTAGTTAGTGTGTCTTATTTCTACAGGGAGTGCAGAATTATTAGGCAAATGAGTATTTTGTCCACATCGTCCTCTTCATGCATGTTGTCTTACTCCAAGCTGTATAGGCTCGAAAGCCTACTACCAATTAAGCATATTAGGTGATGTGCATCTCTGTAATGAGAATGGGTGTGGTCTAATGACATCAACACCCTATATCAGGTGTGCATAATTATTAGGCAACTTCTTTTCCTTTGGGAAAATGGGTCAAAAGAAGGACTTGACAGGCTCAGAAAAGTCAAAAATAGTGAGATATCTTGCAGAGGGATGCAGCAGTCTTAAAATTGTTCGATGATCACGCTTCAGAAGCTTTGCAATCAAGCGTTTCATTCAAAACAGTCAACAGGGTCGCAAGAAGCGTGTGGAAAAACCAAGGCGCAAAATAACTGCCCATGAACTGAGAAAAGTCAAGCGTGCAGCTGCCAACATGCCACTTGCCACCAGTTTGGCCATATTTCAGAGCTGCAACATCACTGGAGTGCCCAAAAGCACAAGGTGTGCAATACTCAGAGACATGGCCAAGGTAAGAGAGGCTGAAAGACGACCACCACTGAACAAGACACACAAGCTGAAACTCCACAGCTCCACTCCGTGGCTGGCAAGAAAGGGTATAAAAGAAGAAAAACTAATGACATGGCCTCCTTGTTCACCTGATCTGAACCCCATTGAGAACCTGTGGTCCATCATCAAATGTGAGATTTACAAGGAGGGAAAACAGTACACCTCTCTGAACAGTGTCTGGGAGGCTGTGGTTGCTGCTGCACGCAATGTTGATGGCGAACAGATCAAAACACTGACAGAATCCATGGATGGCAGGCTTTTGAGTGTCCTTGCAAAGAAAGGTGGCTATATTGGTCGCTGATTTGTTTTTGTTTTGTTTTTGAATGTCAGAAATGTATATTTGTGAATGTGGAGATGTTATATTGGTTTCACTGGTAAAAATAAATAATTGAAATGGGTATATATTTGTTTTTGTTAAGTTGCCTAATAATTATGCACAGTAATAGTCACCTGCACACACAGATATCCCCTAAAATAGCTAAAACTAAAAACAAACTAAAAACTACTTCCAAAAACATTCAGCTTTGATATTAATGAGTTTTTTGGGTTCATTGAGAACATGGTTGTTGTTCAATAATAAAATTATTCCTCAAAAATACAACTTGCCTAATAATTCTGCACTCCCTGTAGTTTCTCGTTTTGGTTAGTGTTCTTGTGAGTTTACTTTTATGGAAAGTCTTCCAAGCAATAAAAAGCTGTCACTAAGTTTTCATTCTGTGTACGAGTCCTGTGTTTGGGTCCTTCATCCTGCCTGCCATACATCCTGACAATTTTAATGTTTAATGTATGATTTGTGCGTGCAGGTTTGTTTCTGGATGACAACTTGGTTTTCTTTGGGAGATGAGGACACAACTACATCTGTTCTACACCATGCTGTAATGGGTTTCACAGATCGTGACCTTGGAGCGCTTTGAGTCAGCTTTTTGGCTTCAGGCACCCCAAGGGGAATTTTTTTTAAATTGATATAGATATACAGTGGTCCCTCGTTAATCATGGGGGTCATGTTCTAAAAATAACCTGCGATAGGAGAAATCAGCGAAGTAGCCAACTTTATTTTTTACAATTATTATAGATGTTTTTGGCTATAAAACCCCCTCACTACACACTTTATACACTTTTCTCAGACAGGCATGAACATTTTCACACTTTTCTCTCTTGTTTAAACACTCTCAAAGTTCAAACCTTCGTAGAAAAATAAATCCAGTATTACAGAATGAAACCAAAGATCAAACCCTGTTTTCAGGTCCAGAACATGGGACTAGAGCAGCTGCCAGAGAATTCAACATTAATGAATCAATGGTACGGAAGTGAAGGAAGCAAGAAGAATGAGCTGAGTAAAGTTTGACTTATCTGGCTGTTTTGTTTTGCTTAATGCGCCTTATAATCCAAAAAAATACGGTAACTTCTATCTTCCTTTAGCAGGTCCAGAAGTCCAACTTTTTGTGCTATGCTTAGCATCTTCCCTGACCTTTTGGGTGCTACCGCAGGAGCCTTTGACGGTGCAAAACGTTTCGTCAACATTGTTGTTTGTTGGGGAGAAAACTTACAAACATACAGTACAGCACTAAAGAGTCACACTGCCAGTGATCCAAGATTTATGTAAATTTGACAAGCTGAACACATTCTGTACTGTACAGGAGACACAGCACGGAGGAGTCTGATTGACAATGGTCTACAGCCAATCAGGACGCAGAACACAATGCACAAAAACAAATCAGCGAAACAGTGAGGCTGCAAAAGGTGAGCCGCATTATAGCGAGGGACCACTGTATATAGATATCTATTTAAATCATTTTATCAGTCTGTATCTGGAAGTCCCACAGGATCTTAGCTCGGTCATTCTCCATCACCCTTGGGGGCGTCTCACATTTTGACCTCGGGACTTCCAGGCCATACTCGGCACAGATGTTCCTGTACACTATGCCGGCCACTTGGTTATGGCGTTCCATATATGTCCTGCCTGCTAGCATCTTGCACCCTGCTGTTATGTGCTGGATTGTCTCAGGGGCATCTTTGCACAACCTGCACCTGGGGTCTTGCCTGGTGTGATAGACCCCAGCCTCTATAGATCTTGTGTTCTTGTTCCTGTGCTGCCATGATTAGTGCCTCTGTGCTGTCTTTCAGTCCAGCTTTGTCCAGCCGGGTAGGATTTCTGGATGTCAGCCACTTCCTCTATCTGCTGGTGGTACATACCGTGCAGGGGCCTGTCCTTCCATGATGGTTCCTCTCTTGCTTCTCTTTTTTTGGGCTTTTTCTGCCTGAGGTATTCACTGAGCATTGGGTGGTCATGGCCATCTTCACGATGTACTCGTGGATGTTTGTCTCCTGGACTGTGGTTTGGAGGCTTATTAGTCCCCGGCCACCTTCTTTCCAGCATATAGCCTAAGGGTGCTGAACCTGGGGTGAAACCTTTCATGCATGGTCAGGAGCTTCCTTGTCTTGATGTCAGTGGTTTCTATCCATTGTCCAGCTTATTATCCCAGCAGGGTATTTGATCACGGATCAGGTGTAGGCGTTGCTAGCCCGGCTCTTGTTCTTCCCATTCAGCTGACTCCTCAGGACTTGCTTGAGCTTTCCTAGCAGCCTCTTCATGGTTCCCATTTGCCTATGGGATTCCCAGGTACTTTCAGCTGTCCTCAATGTTGCCTTCTGGTAGTTCGATCCCCTCAGTTCTGACTACACTTCTCAAGTCTAAATGACATTCTGATGTCATTGCTGTATATCCTGGTGGTGTGGATCAGTGAATTGATGTCTCATTCGCTCTTGGCATACAGCTTGATGTCATCCATGTACAGGAGGTGGCTGATTGCTCCATTCCATAGTCTGTATCAAGTAGTTGGTAGCCAGTCTTGTCAATGATCTCACTGAGGTGTTTAAGGCCTATGCAGAACAGCAGTGGGGGCAGAGCATCTTGTTGCTAGATCCTGCACTTGATGGTGACTTGGCCTCTAGTGTTGTCCGCCACATCCCCATTGAGTTCCTGATGAAGGCTCTTAGAGTCCCGTTGATCTTATACAATTCTAGGCATTCCAGGATCCAGGTGTGGAGCATCGAGTCATAGGCATTCTTGTAGTCAATCCAGGTGGTACACAGGTTGGTCACTCTTTGGGTATCAGACTGTCTGGCCTTCAGTTAGCCATTCTGGGTGTGTCTCATTGACTAGCAGCTGTTTCATTTGTACTGCCAAATACTCATGAAGGACAGTCATCTTCTTCAGCTTGTAGGTGTGAACCATGTCGGGGCCTGGTGCTGTCCAACTCTTCATACTGGAGACCCTTTCTTGGATGTCTTCCACTGTGATGGTTACTGGATCCTGTTCAGGGAAGTTGCTGTGGTCTGCTCTTAGATTCACTAGCCACTGAGCATTACTCTTATGGGTTGCGTCCTTCTCTTGTGTTCTTCCAGTATTGCTCAATATTACTTTGGTGGTGCTCTTCTCATATTGTTCCTTTGCTACTGAGAGTACACCTTGGATTGTTATGTGGTTTATTCTCCTGTCTTCTACTACTCAAGTAAATTTCTTCAAGCAGCTGTGAGTCTTTGCTTGGCACTTTCCAAGGCCTCAGGTATGGACAGCTTGCTGTACTTCTTAGGCACCTTCTTCATCACACCTTTTCTGCAGCTCTGATAGTTGGCTAACCTCCCTCTGTGCTACCTTGATTTTGGCCTCTAGCCTACTTCTCCATAGAGGGCACTGCTCCTTGTAGCTGTTCATCTTTTATCAAAGCATCTCACTGATCACTGCTGCAACGGTGTCAGCTGGTAATTTACAGACTAGGTGAATTAAATCACTTCTCGCCCACTGATTACAACTAAAAAATCTGCCTCTCACCCTTTGGGGGTGGTAGGTGTGTGATCCTCAAGCCTGGGTCCGGTTCCAGAGGCCTGGGAGTTTGAGGGTTCTGCACAGTATTTTAAGGTGTTTTTACACCTGCGGTGTTTAGTTCATTTAAATCAAAGTAGGGTTTGTTTTCCCCCCTTGTTTTTCTCCTGTGCAGCTGTGAACACAGTAATTGCACTCAGTTGTAGACCAAAACAACTGCGCCGAGACCGTTTGAAGGAAGTGGTCTTGTTACGGTTCGAAACGAACTCCAGAGCAGTTCCTTTATGGAGTGAACAGGATCTGACCCCGATCTGAACCAAATACCAGGTGTACGTTGCAAGTTTGAGCTTAAAAAAAAAAAAAGCATCCTGTAGGACCCTTTCTCAATGCAGGAAGGTGTAGGAAGATACAATAGATGTGCAAAGGTGTGTACGATCTAGCAACTAGCTGTAAAATGAACAAAATTCTACTTGTTCTCTAAAAGTCCTGAACACCGCAGCTTCTTCCTGTATTTACTTTTGTTGCTCCCTCCTCAGACACATCTGGCCAATGAGCGGACTGAATATTCTCACATGGTTTGTAGTAACGCATTGTGGTTTGCTTTGAGTTCACTTAGGATTTTTTAATTCTTTTTTTTTTTAATGGGAAACAAGCCAAACAACGGGGAAAAAGCTCCAAGTTTACAAATTCAACTGATTCGGACCAGAGTAAAGTAACTATAGGTGTGAAAACACCCTTAGCTGTTACATGTAACAGGGCTGGGTCCAACAGCTGTAACAGTCTGAACTGGTTCAAGCTATTTGTGAAGAGCACATTAGCTTGCTAAAAACAGCAGCTAGCTAGTACTACTGAGATGTTGCATTTTTACAAGCTAAGATGAGCCTAAAATGCTGGGTCTACAGTCCTGACTAAATGCAGGTGTAACAGTGTTTGTTGTATGTGATTCCACTTGCCATCACAACTACAATGTTTTTGTATGTTTTTTCTTTTTGTTAACTCTTTTGTTAACTCATTGTTGTAAGTACTCCACTAGAGGTGGAGTACTTACCACCTCTATTGGTTTAGGAAGGAGAAGGTGAGAGGGTCCCAGTTATAATGACTATCATAATGACCCTTCCTCAGCATTATACTAGATGCTTCTATCCACCGTGTAACCATAATGTGGGAACAATGTAAGGGTTCCATTACATGTTCTATCTTGAATGCATTTTCCTTAAGAATTTAAATTTAGCTTGCCACATTGAGATAAATTTTCACCATTTTTCTACATATATCACACACATATCGATGTATGTGATATACGTTAAAGCATTTATCAGATGAGGAATTCTGTAAATAAGTGAGCTTGTTGGTGAGGACTTGTGGTAGGCCTAAATCTATAACTAGCTGCAGTGTCACAATGTCACTGTGATATTAATCTAGTAAAAAAAAATTGTTTTCAGACTTGGAGCACTGCTACCACGAGGCCAGTAATTTAAGGTCCACTAAGGGTCATCATCAAATTGGGGAAAGAAAAACACAAAAACTGTAATTTCTATCATTAATCATGTTACGTTCTTCTCACTAATTAATAAGTGGATGCTGTGACATGGTTCAAACAGAATACATCTTTGTGACCCATCTTTGGCTATGTCCACACTAGCCCGGATAGATTTGAAAATGACGTTTTCAGATGAAAACGCCGAACAGGCGCTGGAATGGAAAAATACAAAAATAAAAGAAATTTGTTTTTAAATGCAAGAAAAGTTGAAGCAACCTTAAAAAACGTAATCTCTTCCTCCTCTGTCCCTCTGCTTTCCTGTCATCTCTTCACTGTCTTTGTCAATAAAGCCGATAAAAGGCCAAGAATAAAATATTTTCAAAAAATGTGTTTGAAAACAGATGCTAAGCTTCCTTTGCAACCAGCTGGCTTCAGGGAATTAAAAAGAAAAAAGACAGTCAAAGGGAAAACTTCATTTAGGAGCAGGACTACACCTCCATACACTTCCAGTTCTCGATCCATGATCCAGCAGATGGATTAACAACTTTAATGCTGTACTGCATTACAGTTGACAACTTTTAACTAAATATCAGAAGAAACACAGATGCGGACCTGTGAATACTGTAAGAGTGGAGATAACATATGCCAGGCACTTGTTCAGCCCAGCTGTTAGGAGAACATCCCAAGTCTGTCTCCAGAGTGTCCTTCAGTGTTGACAGTGATGTTAAACTGTGGGTACCTCTGGCTGAGCTGGGATCATGGACGGATTTAGAGACACCAGCAACCACAGTGAAGTGTCTTCAAGGACAGGAGACATTAAAGGAACCCTGAAACTGTTGGCTAAGGATAAACGTAAATTCCCTAAAATTATAACTCGTGTTGGCAATAATGACACCTGCGTTACGCTGTCTGTACAGTACAACTGGAGCAATCAAAGCTCAGCTGTTTGTCATCTGCTGATCAGTCTGCCATTGCTTACAGTGGGAGCAAACATTTCGTCTTCACCTGAGATTTGAATCAACACATTAGTGAAACCATCTTCTGTCTGTTTTGTGTTGTCGCCTCGCCGCTCACTTACCTGTCCTCTCCTCTGTGCAGAAGCCCTGGCGTTTTTTTTCCCCCCCATGAGAGAGATTTGCATGAGAGACCAGTGGAGAAGATTCTGTTCCTGCTTACATGTTATTTTGTAAATAGTTATGAATAGTTGTTCATATAACATAAGTTATGGGTTCATAGATGTTGACCATAGATGTCTATGGCAGAATTTCTTTGCATGTGTGGATTGGATAGGTTATTGCCAACATCTGGGGTGAATTTCATGTCAATAGCACTTTTAGAAATATATTTAATTAGAAGACTGATGACATTTAATATTTATTTTACGTGCTGTATCTGTCATCCACTTGGCCTACTTAGAGTTTCTGATTTCTTAGTTGTTATTTTAACAATCATATACATGCTGAAAATGACCAGCTCAACATGGCATTTAATCTATTATTAGACTGAACTTGCTTCTAGTATTCCCTGAAAATTCTCTTGTCTGACTTTTTCTTAATAATATTTAAATTTACAAAAATGGTTTACACAGCAGTGTGGAATACTGTAACAGGGCGGCCCTTAGCAGCTGGAAACACAGTGAGATGGACGAAGGCAAGTGTAGTGGAACAAAAGTATTTATTTGCTGTACAGCTCTCCTTACAACAGTTAACTCATCGAGCTTCTTCACAGCACAATCAATCCCCTCTAATGACAACCGGCAGCCTTAAATATGTTCAGCTGTCACAGACTAAACCATTCTTCCACTCTCAGGTAAATTCTTAAATCCCAACCTTCCACCACAGTATACAATATAGCAATTAGAATAAATAAACACATAAATACATTTCACATTTTTATATTAATAAATATATCACACTTTAATGTTACACCAAACCCAATATTATACAAACCCAAAAACCCGAACACAAAAAGATTCACCACACTCTCCCTACCAATGGTCTCTCCCGGAACCTTTAAATGGTGTCTGGACCCCCGGGGAAACGTTTGCCTAAACACCTTGAAGAGGACACAGGCAAGGAAGGTGAGTAATCATTATCTTACAAACACCTGTTTGCACCACTTTTATTCCTAGATTTCACCAGTGTTGGGTAAGTTACTTTAAATTAGTAACTTAGTTACATTACTAGTTACTTCTCTAAAAAAGTAACTCAGTTACTTCAAGTTACTCGTTACTTTCAAAGTAACTAGTTACTAGGGAAAGTAACTTTGGTTTTACTCAGAATTCTCTTGTTAATGTGTTGCTTCCGTAACTGGATACCAGCCAGAGTACCAGTCTTCTAGCTTGCTTACTTGCCACAAGTGCACTGTGCCACCTACCAACAGAAAGGAAAAAATAATGTGCACATTTCCACGAGAGAAATCCCACGCCTGGACCGTCATTGACCGCCGCCATGATTCTAGCCTGCTTTTTACATCCAACACAAAAACTGCAGTCGTGGTGCTTTTGATTGTACTCAGAACTCGGAAATTCTGCCTTCTGAATAGGAAGATGTAGGTAACACCAGACTGCAGATGAGCTGCATACAGAGCTGGACTGGGACAAAACAATCGTCCCGGGCATTTTGACTAGAGACCGGCCCACCATTATAGGAAAAATCATAAAGCCTTTGAATGAAAATAAACGCTGTTGTGACAGTGATGTACACTGTTCTGATGGTATATATGTATGGGCTCAAAATGTGGTCATAAATATTTTGTACTTGTAAATCAGGATTTGTATGTGTAAAAAGAATTTGTGCGTGCGTAAAAAAGATTTGTATGTGTAAAAAAGATTTGTGTGTGGACTTAGCCAAAAACCCCCTGCAAGTTACAAGTACAATTTTGACCCTATTTTTCTTCCTGTCATCTGATTGGTCAATGTCATGTCAATCACAAATGTAACAATCCAATCAGAGAACAGATGGGTTTGGCTGTCGGAGGGCACTTTTTGAACTGCAGGTCCTTGAAGGGTAATACAGTTTGAAGCTGGAGGATCTCTATATAAATATCCGATAGCAGCTAGGTCCGCTAACTTTCAGCAGCTGTTGAAAGGATAAAGTTGTGGTATGTCAGTGGTTAGAAATACCATTATTACTTTAGGATTAGTTTAACACAAAGTCAGGGCTGACCCAGGACCATTGCTGTGAGTCACAGTGCGCAGCATAAAGGTCCTTTCACATCGGACGCAGGATGTGCTGCTAATGCTAACCGCTAACTAAAAGCAAAGGATCCAGAATGTGTTGCGCTGGCTGCTGAGCTCTGTGGGTTTTTGCAGCAGCTCTACCTGTACTAGATGCACCTGCTCCTTGTCCTTTCTATCTCTGACTTTATGTCCTCTACAAGAGTTTCTGGTTTTTGCTAGTTCTTCAAATGTTCAATAAAAACATGTATGCTAATTCATAACGAAGAAAGCTTTGTAATGAAGACTGTCATTTCCAAAACACTGCCCCCCGCCCTTGCGGTCCGCAGCGCTGTTGAAAAGGCTGTGGAAGTCCCTGTATAAAGCACGTAGACCTGTGACACAAAAATCACCAAACTCGGACGACCACAGACTGTTTTCCTTCATGGTGATGAAGGAAAACGCTGGGTTGGCATGTAAAGGGCATTTATTCCTTCAAGGACCTGCAGTTCAAAAAGTGCCCCTCCGACAGCCAAACCCATCTGTTCTCTGATTGGATTGTTACATTTGTGATTGACATGACATTGACCAATCAGATGACAGGAAGAAAAATAGGGTCAAAATTCGTACTTGTAACTTGCAGGGGGGTTTTAACTTTTTTTTAAAGTTAGACATTTTAAATGAGAATAAGAAAGAAAAGTATTTCCTTGTGCCCCCCTTTCCCTGTTAATGCCCTACATGGCCCCCTGGCAACACTTTGCTAGATCCACCCCTGCACAGTTACCAGCTGTCAGCTACCTAGAAAAGGATCCTGGTGTTATTTGTCTCTCAGAAACAGTTCATAACTTCCCTTCAACTCATTCATGTCACCTAAAAGGTAAACCTGTTTCTCCATCACCTGTTCAGCTCTGATGATTCAGTAAGGACATCTCCTGGTTTCATCTGCATGTTTCCCTCTCACCAGATAACCAAACCGATATCATGACCAGCAGCTTTACAGCTGTGGCTCCAGCAAACATCAGCTGATACTAGAAATTAATATTAAATAAATTCTAACAACAGCTGATCAAGCTTAAACGTGCTGCTGTTGTTTAGCGCGACATCCGCTGGTTTCCTCTTTCTGGCGCAAAGTGGGCGATAAACAAACAAGAGAAAAGCCGATCAGCTGATCATTGATCAGTTTCATGATTGAAGTAGAAACAGGAGAATGAGAGAGGAAGAGGCAGCTGTGCAGCTTCAGCTTTGTGTCTTTTTCATTGTAGCTGAAGTCCGGGACAAACTGTGTTCCTTTTCACCTCAATGCGAAACGCGTAATATTTTCTCTGAATACGAGGCGATTCTGTTTTTTTACGGGACGGTTGGCAACTCTAATAATTAACCGTATGAAGAAAATAAAGTTCAACATCAGTAACATAGCACCCACCCAGCTGTATAGAAACTCCGTCATGCTAGCTAGCACATGATGCGAAAATGTCAGCATACGAAAATAAACTCCACCTAAACTTGGTTTATATCTGACCCAGATAGACTGCAGGTCATAACTTCTTACCTGAAGTTCAGTTCACCTGACACGCGGACCGGGCCACCGGGTCTCTCCTCTTGCCTCCTTTTCCTTCATCCA
This sequence comes from Oreochromis aureus, assembly GCF_013358895.1. Taxonomy (NCBI): domain Eukaryota; kingdom Metazoa; phylum Chordata; class Actinopteri; order Cichliformes; family Cichlidae; genus Oreochromis; species Oreochromis aureus. The sequence continues at coordinate 2,285,731 of NC_052954.1, read as the reverse complement.
CCTGCTGGCCTCCACCACTTGCTAAAGTTATTGAATCTGTGGAAGCTCGCAATATCCACCACCGCAGTAACGAGCCTATCTAAATCCCAGTAACGAGTAACGCGTTCCTGGTTTTGGCATAATAACTAGTTACCGTGCTCGTTACCACAATAATAACGTAGTTACTGTGCGCGTTGCTTAATAACGCGTTAGTCCCAACACTGGTTGGGACTAACGCGTTATTAAGTAGCAGGTGGATGAAGGAAAAGGGAGGCAAGAGGAGAGACCAAGCGCCGCCGGTCCGCGTGTCAGGTGAACTGAACTTCAGGTAAGAAGTTATGACCTGCAGTCTATCGGAGTCGATATAAACCAAGTTTGAGTGGAGTTTTTTCGTTATGCTGACTTTTTCGTACTGCGCGTGCTAGCTAGCATGACGGAGTTTCTATACACAGCTGGTGGGTGCTATGTTACTGATGTTGAACTTTATTTTGTTCATACGGTTAATTATTAGAGTTTCAACCGTCCCGTAAAAACAGAATCGTCTCGTATTCAGAGAAAAAATATTACGCGTTTCGCACTGAGGTGAAAAGGAACACAGTTTGTCCCGGACTTCAGCTACAATGAAAAGACACAAAGCTGAAGCTGCACAGCTGCTCTTCTCATTCATTCTCCTGTTTCTACTTCAATCACGAAAGCGATCAATGATCAGCTGATCGGCTTTTCTCTTGTTTGTTATCGCCCGCTTTCACGCCAGAAAGAGAAACCAGCGGATGTCGCGCTAAACAACAGCGGCGGCGTTTGTTGATCGCTGTTGTTAGAATTTATTTAATTTTTCTAGTATCGGCTGATGTTGCTGGAGCCACAGCTGTAAAGCTGCTGTCAGATATCGGTTTGGTTATCTGGTGAGTGAAACATGAAGATGAAACCGGAGATGTCCTTACTGAATCATCAGAGCTGAACAGGTGATGGAGAAACAGGTTTACCCTTTTGGGTGACATGAATGAGTTGAAGGAAGTTATGAACTGTTTCTGAGAGACAACAACACCAGGATCTTTCAAGTAGCTGACAGCTGGTAACTGTGCAGGGGCGGTCTAGCAAAGTGTTGCCAGGCCAGGTAAGGCATTAAGAGAAAAGGGGCAGGAAATACTTTTTTTATTATTCTCATTTAAAATGTCTCACTTTTAAAAAATAATTATCTGAGTCTTACAACAAGCGATTGATAGATTGATACATCTATACCATCAGAACAGTGTACATCACTGTCACACCAGCGTTTATTTTCATTCAAAGTCTTTATGATTTTTCCTATAATGGTGGGCGGTCTCTAGTCAAAATGCCGGGGACGATTGTTTTGTCCCAGTCCAGCTCTGTATGCAGCTCATCTGCAGTCTGGTGTTACCTACATCTTCCTATTCAGAAGGCAGAATTTCCGAGTTCTGAGTACAATCAAAAGCACCACGACTGCAGTTTTGTGTTGGATGTAAAAGCAGGCTAGAATCATGGCGGCGGTCAACAGCGGTCCAGGCGTGGGATTTCTCTCGTGGAAATGTGCACATTATTTTTCCTTTCTGTTGGTAGGTGGCACAGTGCACTTGTGGCAAGTAAGCAAGCTAGAAGACTGGCAATCTGGCTGGGTATCCAGTTACAGAAGCAACACATTAACAAGAGAATTCTGAGTAAAACCAAAGTTACTTTCCCTAGTAACTAGTTACTTTGAAAGTAACGAGTAACTTGAAGTAACTGAGTTACTTTTTTAGAGAAGTAACTAGTAATGTAACTAAGTTACTAATTTAAAGTAACTTACCCAACACTGGTCCCAACACTGGATTTCACACACACACTTGCATTAGTTTTCCTTACTGGTAAACCTTAATCACAATCTCAATCACCATTCTTCTCTCCTCACAGACAACCACCACATTCCTTGACGAGGAGCAGCTGTGCAGGATCTGAAATAAGGCTACCAACTGATTTTAAAATTCCCAATAAATAGTCAAAAAATAATTAAACTTCTTGTGTGCAAATCCATGCTTAAAGTGCAATGCTAAATAAAGTGCTTGATAAGGTGCTTTTAATAAAGTGAAAGGTGTGCTCTAAAGTGCTATACAGATAATATAATATAAATAAATGTAGTAAGGGAGTCCTCTTCCTTACAAATACATTTCATTACAGTAGATGTCTTATGAGCAGTGTTGGGTAAGTTACTTTAAATTAGTAACTTAGTTACATTACTAGTTACTTCTATCAAAAGTAACTCAGTTACTTCAAGTTACTCGTTACTTTCAAAGTAACTAGTTACTAGGGAAAGTAACTTTGGTTTTACTCAGAATTCTCTTGTTAATGTGTTGCTTCTGTAACTGGATACCCAGCAAGAGTACCAGTCTTCTAGCTTGCTTACTTGCCACAAGTGCACTGTGCCACCTACCAATAGAAAGGAAAAAATAATGTGCACATTTCCACGAGAGAAATCCCACGCCTGGACCGTCGTTGACCGCCGCCATGATTCTAGCCTACGTCACAGCGTCATGTGCTTTTTACATCCAACACAAAAACTGCAGTCGTGGTGCTTTCGATTGTACTCAGAAATTGAAAATTCTGCCTTCTGAATAGGAAGATGTAGGTAACACCAGACTGCAGATGAGCTGCATACAGAGCTGGACTGGGACAAAAAATCGTCCCGGGCATTTTGACTAGAGACTGGCCCACCATTATAGGAAAAATCATAAAGACTTTGAATGAAAATAAACGCTGTTGTGACAGTGATGTACACTGTTCTGATGGTATATATGTATCAATCTATCAATTGTTTGTTGTAAGATTCAGATAATTATTTTTTAAAAGCGAGACATTTTAAATGAGAATAAGAAAGAAAAGTATTTCTTTGCGCCCCCCTTTCCCTGTTAACACCCCTACCTGGCCCCCCTGGCAAAACTTTGCTAGACCCGCCCCTGCACAGTTACCAGCTGTCAGCTAAATTAAAAAAAAGGATCCTAGTGTTATTTGTCAGAAACAGTTCATAACTTCAACTCATTCATGTCACCTAAAAGGTAAACCTGTTTCTCCATCACCTGTTCAGCTCTGATGATTCAGTAAGGACATCTCCTGGTTCCATCTTCATGTTTCCCTCTCACCAGATAACCAAACCGATATCATGACCAGCAGCTTTTACAGCTGTGGCTCCAGCAAACATCAGCTGATACTAGAAAGTAATATTAAATAAATTCTAACAACAGCTGATCAAGCTTAAACGTGCTGCTGTTGTTTAGCGCGACATCCGCTGGTTTCTTCTATCTGGCGCAAAGTGGGAGATAAACAAGCAAGAGAGAGAAACCAGAGAATTACCAGGGACTGAAGGACCAATTGGAGCAGATGTTGACAGTAAAGTCGCAGTGATAATAGGAACATTATGAGCTATAACTCCCAAAAGTGGAAAAGTTGCTATAGCAGATTCCAGGAACGACATCAGAGGTCTCTGTCCAGAAGAGTGCAGTCCGAGGATCAGCTAAGATGCACAGATCCCTCAAACTCCCAAGGAGCTTGAGGAACACATACCACCCCCAGGGAGTGAGACAGAGATTTGTATTTCTCTGAGATATTACTGTTCTTTATACAATCTACATATATTTTTTATTTTGAAAAAAATTTATCATTGAAACTCTGATTAAAATGCCTCAACAGCAGTATCTGTATCTATTTTTGCTTGTTTCTACAGAGTGGTTTTCTTTCCTTACATCAGTTAAAATTCAGTTGCAGGAGTGTTTTAAGCTTCTGATTGTGTGTGTGCATTTTGTAATGAATTTTCTTTGTGGTTTTCTCTGAAATGCAGAATGTACAAAGCAGAGTTTGAATTCAAGCCGCACCTCATAAGCATGTATTACTGTATTTTTTGAAACCGAGACAATGATGAAAATATTTAGTATGAAATATGACTTTTACAGTACCACTAAAGAGTAATTGACATATATAATATCAAATAATATTTCTTATGATTTGATTAGTAATTACACAAATTTTGTTTTGTTTGTGCAGTTACTTTTTAAAAGTTTTTCTTTTATTAACATTTTTTTCATTGATCATTAAATAGGCTTTATAGCCAGAGTTCATTTAACGAGAAGAATGTCTGTCGATCCATTTATTTCCACTTGTCCACACAGGGTCACTGGGAGGATTGAGCCTATTTCACTGCTAGAAGTCACACAGTGTATGAGTCCTGCGCTTTTATTGTGAAAGGAAGGACGAAGAAAGAGCCCTTTTCGAGTTCCGATATAGCATTGTCGCGCATGCGTAGAACAAAATACGGAAAGCGTCTCTGTTTTCTGCAGCAGTCCGAGTTTTGTCCATGTAAATACAGAAATGTCGCATTCCCCGGACTCCCACAGCCTACTCTCTGCCTCTTCCCAGCTTAACCTGATGGAAGTGGACTCGGTGAGAGACTCTTTATCTGTGCTACTTTGCTGTGTGGGGTTAGAGGGACAGTGAACTCCGCTGTGGTGTAGTTCAGCTGACAGCGGCGACGTTTAAAGGTGCATGAAGAGCTTAGCTACACCTCGATCCAGGTGCGAGAGAATGACATGCGACTGCAATAAATGACCAACGCATGGGACTCTCACGTGAAAGGGCAAAAATACCGTGTTAATGCCGATCATTATTATCTTATGATGGCTCAAAATGAGGCCCAGTGGCGCCTGTTTGTTTACACTTTTTGAAATTGCCATAATATAATTTAATGTAGTGATAAAAGCCCATACCAACATTACTGTTTTCAAGGTGAGCTTGGTGAACCCATTTATGACCAGGGCACAGTGTGTTAGACTGTGTGTTAAAGTCGGACAGTTGTCATGTGATGCATGCTCAATCATCCAGGTAAGGAAATCCAAAAAGTTAATGTGTTGTACACGCTTCGTCCAGATGAGCAGAATCAACTTTTTGGGATGTAATCAAGTAGTGTTTACTGCTCACGTGCTGTCGGGACCTGGCACAGTTTATCTAAATGAAACCCCGCCAATATCGATTCCCCGGACTGGCAATAAACAAATCAGCTGTGGACATGTGTATTTATATGAGACAATCATAGACATCACCCAATTGCAATTTACTTTGGTATTCCGATTTCTGATTTTCTCTTTTCCTTAGTGTGACCTGGTCCTTTTTTCTAAGAGCATATATAAAAGCAAAAAAACAACTTTTCTTAAATGCAAAATATTTGTTATAATAAGAGAAATAATTATAATTTGAGGAGAAAATAAGCTGGTGCACCTCCTCCCACCTTTACCTCGCCAGACAAAACCAAGTGCAAAGATTTTTGTAACAAAACAAATGTCAAGTGCTTCCATCATTTACTGCCAGATGTTTATAACTTAAGCATATAACAGGAAATCAATGCTTTTGTCTTTTTAATCCGTCTCCCTAATTGTGCTTTAACCTTCTTTGGTCCTTTGCTCATAACGAGGCTAGCTTGCGGCTGCCTCTGAGCTCTGGATGTTGTTATTTTTATCCACTTTGCCTTTGTTATCATCTGTAAAGTGTCCATGTTCAGCTGGGTGAACGTGATTTGGTGTCTGATTAGGTTTGTTGTCACGCACGTTTCTGCACTCACAGGAAAGAGCTTCCACGCTAACCACATGTTAGCTTGTTCTGTGAATGTGTGAGCGACATTGTGCTGCTGAGCATGTGCTGTGCATGCTTAAAATGAAATGGTTCATAATAATATATGCGAGGCTGACTGGCCGGTCACTGGTCAGGGCCCAAAACATTGTGAAGATTCTTGTCCCTGGCTGATCGGTGCATCTCTGGTCAATTACTTTTAAGGTAATTGGAGAATGTTCTTTTGTAAAACACAAAAGATGAACTGTTGCATTTTTAAATGACACTTTTTACACTCTCAACATTTGTTTTGTATAAAAAAAAAAAAAACTTATGAGCTTAACTTTGACAGTGTTCATTGTCCTCTGCAAAAACACCTTCAGTGCACAGCTGCATTTTTTAGTTCTTCTAATAAATGATCTCAGATTTTCCTAAGATACACTAATTGGGTACAATTAGGTACAATTGTTTAACTGCATTTGAATGGGAATGCTTAAATCAGCCAATCACATGGTATGAATTCAGTGCATTAAGCATAATTTCCTGGGTATTTCCCTGGGAAAAAAAAGCCTTGCTGTTGTCAAATGCCAGAGAAGAATGGCGAGACTGCTTCGTGCTGTTAGGAATGCAAGAAGAAGTCAGTATCCACTTGGTACAACCAAGATATGCACAAGAGCATCCCTTTATGACAACACTGTACTCATTTTCTGATGGCTTCTTCCAGAAGGATAACACCATGTCTCGAAGTTCAAATCAGCTCAGAATGATGACGAGTTCACTGTACGCAGATCTAAATCCAATAGAGCAGCTGTGGGATGTGATGGAACGGGACAATTGCATTGTTTTGCACCAGCTCTATCTGGTCAATCTGGAAGAAATGTTCTGGGAAATGTTTCCAGCACCTGAATCTGTGTTCAATGAATCAAGCTGTATGACTAAATAATGATGAAATAATGGCAAGTTATTAGGGGATTCTGCTAGATTGGCCATTTGGCCGCTGTTTGCTCGAGGAGCAAGACTTTCTAGACAATGCGGGCAAACAGATGAATTCTTTTAATTTAACTGTACAAACATTTGCCTGCATTAAGAGAAACAAAAAAGATGCAAATGAAAGAAAAAAAATCTTCCAGGAGTAAGTATCAGAAAATTGATCCACAAATGGAAAAGTAGCTTTGGGTTTTGAGGTCTTTCTTTGTGTTAGCTGGCTCATGAAGCCTGAAACCTCAGTTGGAGTTAGACAGTCAGCAGCTTTTTAAGGAGTCTTCAGGCTTCATGAAGGACATTCAAAGCTCTTTATTGGATATTGACTGCTTTTTGATCTGCTCTCTGTCAGAATGATCTGCCCCTAATTTTAATATAACCCAGTGGAATGTGTTTCAGCAATAATTAAAATGTGCTTTTCTACTCTGTAGGGTCTCTTTCTTCAACTGAGACATTTTAAACAGGCTTCACAAGACGCTGTGCTGCTGTCATGTAAATTAATATTAGTAACATATCCCTACATTGTAACCTTAGCACATATTTATGGAAGGCTCTGATAATACAGTGTAGCTATCTAATGCTGCCATCTGTTGGTCGGTTGCATCAAAGCATGCGTACACACAGAGTGCAATACTTCTCATTTATGTTGGGCTTTAAAAGCAGACACCTCAGGATAGAACAGCTGTCGTTACATGTGTCCATTATGCAAAGCTATATATCAACCTTTGTTACATGTGTCTGTAAATCTTTATTAGATATAACCGAGTGTTTGCTGTGAGAACTGGAGCCACACACAGAGTGGACGTTTAATCTAGAATCTGCAGGTGCACGATCTGCTTAAAAAGTGAAATAGTGTCAAGTAATTTTTTTAGGACAGACTCGTAATTCTTATAGAGAAGAAATTTAGAGGAGCAGTAGAAATGGAGTCTGTGTTCCTCATGGGCAGAAGTGCATCAGCTGTTGTCCATATAAAATCAGCCTTCAGACTCATTAACAACAGTAAATTTAACTGCAGTGAAAACTTTCCTTTCATGTTTAATGGCTGGATGGGATAAGTCTGTAAACTGCAGTCTGCAGGTCTTTACACAGGTGATTTATGGGGGTTAAGTATGCACCTTTTGCCTTGGCTTCCACAGTCAGACTGTCCTGAACCAGTCCAGTCCCAGTGATTAAAACTTCCACATGCTACTGAAGCCCCAGTTTGTTAAATGGATAAATTGTTAAATTGCAAATATAGCTTGATTCTTTAGACTTCAGTCATCAAATAAACAACACCAAACAGCAGTAAATAGCAAAATAAGCTGGTTGGCAAGTTTTCAATGGGCACAACCCACATACTCAACTCTGCTGCTTTTCCTTACAAATCAAAGCTTAGTTTGAAGAATGTTCAGTTACAAATTACAGTTGATTGTGCTGTATGCTCTCTTATGTTGGTTTGTGCTAAAATGCATTGTGTACATGATAAGTTAAAGCAGGAAACCGAGACACTAGTGTAGCATTCTGATCCTGTATGTTTCTGTTTTACTTTTGTTCTCAGATTGATGATAAGGAGTTTGACATTCCACAAGTGGATACACCTCCCACACTGGAAAGCATTCTCAATGAGGTATTCCATGTAAAAAGTCAAAGTGTTTATAATCAGCTACAAAGCTTTCTATGTATTGTGGTAAGAAAAGGTAAATATTTTTAAAATGATCAAATGATGAAACAAACACACACTGATCTATTTAAATCATGTTAAACATCAACATTTATGTTTTCATGAGTCTGGGAATCATTCTCATTGCCAATGAAATTTTTATTTTTAAATCATCATCATCATCATCATCATCATCATCATCATCATCATTATTATTATTATTATTATTATTATTATTATTATTATTATTATTAATACTACTACTAATAATAATAATGATAATGATAATAATTTTAGGCCTTTTTCTGGCTTTATTGGTACAGTGAAGACTGACAGGAAAGCAGAGAGAGAGAAAGGAGAAGACATGTGGCTGCGGGTCGGACTCAAACCCTGAACCCGGGCTGACCGCTCTCAGCCATACGGGGTATGGTCACCTGCTCATCCCACTGAGCTAAGCCGCACCCAAGTGTATGTTTATTTACAGTGTTTTTCAGTCAGTCCACTCCACAGCTTTCCAGCTGCCATGCTCCAGCTCAGCCAATCACTGCTCATCATCAGGTCCCATTGTACTCAAATAGAGGACGCATAATTAGCTGACGACACCACACCTTGAACCCACTGCTCCTCCCCTTCCCTGCAGCTGAGCCATAAACCACACCCTGCCCCATACCCCCACGCCTGACTTAGGCCGGGGAGCCGTGCAGCCTACCCTACCTTAGCCCATGATCAGCAGTGACCGTGTGTGCCCCCAGCCTATGGACCAACCTTAACTTAAAAGGCTATAAGCCCAGATACCTCTGGGTGTTGGCATGCTTCATGCAATGCTGCTACTGTAGCAGGGTTTGATCTGAACAGATGGTGAAAGAGCGCCCCAGGAAGTAACGGCGAAAGGAATCAACCACCCGCGTCGACCCGGGGCATGGGATACGCATGAAACTGTGAGACCTCGTTCAGGTCTTGTGGTAGTCAACACAGAACTGTATAGAGCCATCTTTCTTCACCACAAAAACTGTGGGGCGTCAATCTTCTATTAGTCCCATTTTCAGCACTTCCGCCTATTCCATCTTAACAATTTGTCTTTTGTGTTCAGGTAACTGATAGGGCCGTGAGCACACTGTCATGTCAGTGTGCCTTTCAAAATTGTACCCTATGTGAGTGGTACAACCAGGCAGGACAAAGAACACATCTGCAAAACGCTGTTGCAGTGCAGCAACATCTGCTCTCTGGGCCTGTGTGAGATGGTCATCACAATGGAGGGAGGTGGGAATAGTGAAACATGGCATCCCCGGCCCCAGCTTATCTTTTCCCTTCACCAGGCTCACCAGAGAAGTGGTTTCAGCCTCTCTCGGTGCTTTGAGGAGGTTAAGGTCAACGCCCCCCACCATGGCTCCTTGCCACTTGGCGAGTAAGTTTGAGCTAGAGAAAGGGAACATTACAGCAGTGTACCTCCCGCAGCGTCAACAACAGAGGTTCTAGGCCACAGGTGTCGAACTCCAGGCCTTGAGGGTCGGTGTCCTGCATGTTTTAGATGTGTCCTTGATCCAACACAGCTGATTTAAATGGCTAAATTACCTCCTCAACATGTCTTGAAGTTCTCCAGAGGCCTGGTGATGAACTAATTATGTGATTCAGGTGTGTTGACCCAGGGTGAGATCTAGAACCTGCAGGACACCGGCCCTCGAGGCCTGGAGTGCGACACCCCTGGTCTAGGCAGTGATCCCAAATGCATTCATCCTTGGAGTTTTATCCAGCTGATCCAGCAACACATCAGCCTGAGGGTGATAGACGCTGCAAGACACCAACCCACAGATTGCTTTATCAAAGGCAGTGGTGTAAAGTTATTGGAATGTGTCTGGTTACTTTAGAGATTATGGAAATGAGGGACTGGGTTTAACAATGTCTGTAATTCCTAAACAGTTAACGTAATTCTTTTTTTAAACTATGTGAATGGAAACTGAAAGTCTGGCCGTCAGTTCCATCTTAAATGTTTGATTTAAAATGTATTGTGGATGTGTATATAGGTTAAATTGCAACAATGGTATCTTTGTCCAAAAACATACAAAATATACGACAAAATATACCAAACTGTACCGTTAGTATCTCAGTGCAAGTTTCATGCCAGTATCCAATAACATAGTACATCTGTCTTGTGACACAGGTGGTTGTGCTGTATGTGTTTCACATGCACAGTATTTAAGGCTTCAGTCAGATGCTGGGCGATGGTGGATGATGAGTGTTTTGTGTTATCATTTGACAAAACACGTCGTCACGTTAAACTTTCCCACAAATATTTAATGAAGGGGTCAACGTGACTATTCAAGTATGCTTTGAAATTATCTGTGATAATTATGTAGATAAATAAGAATAAGGAAGTCCACTATTTAATTCCTGTTGATTAGTTGTGATATTATTGTAATTGTAATTAGTAACTTGTAGATGTAACCTTTAGTTAAAGTTTCCTGGGTTTCATGTGTTGGATTCTCTCTTCAGCTCGGTCTATAGAGGAAAGCCATCGTCAGTTGTCTGGCCCTGAACATTCCCTCAGCAGTGAAATTGTATACACACATGTCCAGCAACTATAGAGCAAAATAAAAGCCAGTGGAGTTTAAAGTGGGCTGTCATTAACCGAAGTGTCCTTGGGGTTTGCTGGAAGGCTTGGGGAAGTAAACAGCAGCTGGATAAATGTCCTTTGCCTCAGCCTTTTGTAAAGCTTACTCAGTCTTACTCTGGCCTGTTACTCAGGCTAATCTTTCCACTTCAATGTGTTATCTTTGTTATCCTGGCACGCCTACTTGTGTGCCAGGATAACAAAGGGAAGGCAAGTGTTCTGACTTAATACAGTCTTAACTTTAGCTGGTTGGCTAATAACAACTAATAGCTATTAGCTTTTATTGTGTGGATGCTGTTCTGGGTGTCTGGTGTAAGAGTTTTAGATGAAAGCACTTTTTCAGCTGTTTCTCAATTTAAATAGTTTTATATCAGCCGCAGTGACTTCTTGCTGTTGCTTGATGGTGTAACAGTTTTGTCATGCAGACGCCTGTACTGGACACATAAGCGGGCTGTTACTGTTACTTTGTGTAGAAAAGGAGTGTTTGTAAATCTGAGTATGATTCATTTTTCTTCCAAGGAAACTGACAGTAGACTACAGTGACGTGATGATAAATGGTGTTTGCTTATTCAAAGTGCCCTTGAAAGGACGCCAAAGTAAGCATGTGGGTGCATATAATCTAATCAAAGCAGAGCACATTAGAAATGTGATATCGGCTACTTACCGGTTAGCTCCCAGACAAAAAAATGGTAGTGAAAGAAATAAAAATATTCTGGTATAGAGATAAGAAACGCTGTATTTCACCATATGCTGTGGTTAGTTGTCATGCCATAGAGAGTTAAGAGCTTAAAAAAAGCCGTCATGAGAGCAAATTCTCACAGATCAAAGTTCTCTTTGATTCAGACAGAAGTCAGTTTGACATTCTGGCAGGGATCTCATGTTTCAGACCCACACTGGAGTTTTCCTCATGGGAACAAGCCTTGCCCGCGCTGACTTGTGTGACCAGATGGGTGTGCAGTATTAAAGCTTGGAAAGATCTGGATCCCAGCGAGACTGTTTTCTTTTGGATTGGGAAGAGTGAAAATGTAACACTGATTCACACCCTAATATTACTTCTACTACTTGTTTCAGCTTCTTCCGTTAGGGGGTCACCATGACTATCACCTGCCTCTATCTCACACTGTCCGTAGCATCCTCTTCTGTCACACCAGCCCTCCTTATGTCTTCCATTGCTACATGCAGGAACCTTCTCTGTGGTCTTCTTCTTCTTGTCATGGCTGGCTGCTCTAGCCTTTGTTCAAATCCTTTCTCCCTCCTCTGCACATGTGTCTAGACCTTGGCTAGACTGTAAATGGCTGTGGTGAACACACTCCTTTTCTCTTTCCACAGTGTTCATTCTCACATAAAGCTTTTCCTTTGCCATCTCTCTCTTTGTTGTACATCTAGCCTCCCAGTACTCATGTCTACTTTGTTCATCTCCATGACTGTTGAACTTTTTCATTGCTAACCTCTTCCTGTGAATGCTTTGCTATACCACCAAATCTCCGTGTTCTCCTTCCTCTGTCCAAGAGGATACACCAGAATTTCCTCAGCACTCCAGTCGTGCTTTCTCAGCTCCTCCCTGAACTTTGTGGAGTATTCCTTCAACCTCCACCATTTAAATCCTCGCCTCTGCCTTCACTCGCTTTGTCTTCTTGATGTCTGAAGCCATTGTACAGGCTGCCATCTGATAGAGCCTGGCTACATTCCCCTCTGACACCACCTTGCAGTCTCCCGTCTCCTTCAGATGATCCTCCTGCGTCCACTGTTATGCTAGCCTTGCTATGTTATGTTCCATGTCCTTCTGAAGTATCAGAATCCACCAACATCTGTCCTTCTGCATTTCTCTCTTTAGCACCATACCTACTCAACACCTCCTCATCACATCTGTTTTCTTCACCTACATGTCCACTGAAGTCTTCTCCAGTCCCCACTCTCTCCCCTGGGGACGCTGTGTCCCACTTAATCCAGCTCTGTGGTTCATATACACCGATAACATTCAACATCACCCCTTTGATTTCCAGCTTCAGACTCGGACAGATCCTGTCTGTCTTCCTTCAGAATTAGCCTTCCTCCATTTCTCTTCCTGTCTACATCATGGTAGAACATTTTTCAGTCCACTTCCATTGCTCCTGGCCTCCCTTCTCTTACACCCACATACCATATATCTGCCTTCCTTCTACCGATCTATCTGCTAGCTCTCAGCCTTTACCTCTCATACGACCTACATTTCAAGTCCCTGCTCTCACCTTCACTTTCCTGCCTTTCTTTCTGTTATCCTGTCTGCTGATGAGTCTTCCCCCTTTCCACTGTTTTTGTCTTCAGCCCACAGTAGCATGGTTTCCACCAACCCTCATTTCCAGTCTGGAAATGTTATTTTTTATGTTTGATTTGCCCAAGATTTTACACCGGATGCCCTTTCTGACGTAACCTTCCCCATTTATCCCGGCTCGGGACTGACACTAGGAGTGCACTGGCTCACTGTAGCTGGGTTAAATGTCTTCATCTCACTGCAAATTTCAGAATGGAGTTGGTGAGACTAAACTTATAAATGATTTATTTACTACTTTTGTATACATGACGGATGTGCAGTTGTAGTCCCCAACCCCCGGGCCATGGACCGGTACCGGTCCGTGAGTCGTTTGGTACCGGGCTGCGAGAGTTGAGGCTCGGGTGCAAAAACTTGTGGATTTCAGGGTTTTTATTGTTAACTCGATCTCCCTGGGTCTTTTCCCGTGTTGTAGCTGTGTCTTATTTTGAAAGAAATATTTACACGTTACCATAGCGACCAGAGAGCATTAAGGGGCAGAGAGGAGGATGTTACTCTCAGTGTTGTTGGTGCATTTCAGGAGGACGCTGCTAATAAAGTTACACAATCACACTGTGAATTCACGTTTATTATTATATTTACAAAATCCCACAGCTTTTGTCTCGGTCGTATCATTTATTTCGTTGTACTTATCTGCCACACCTTAAAGGCCGGTCCGTGAAAATATTGTCTGACATTAAATCGTCTGTGGAGCAACAAAGGTTGGGGACGGCTGATCTAGTGCATCCTTATTTAATAATGTATGTAATTCTTGTATTCTGTTAAAATGTAATTAAGTTAAATGTTAGAGCTGATCTGATGAGACTACCTGTCATTTATACGAACATGATCAGGGAGCTCCGACATGTGAGAGAGCCAAAGATTATTGACTTGACTTTATTTGTGTTTTCATAAAGTGAATAATGTCACTGAGACTTATTCCAAGGGTTGCACAGTGATCGGACACCTTGCTGTGTGCATCTAATATAGTGATGGGCTTTAAAAATCGATTTGCCTATTCAAATTGAATAGTTTTTTTTCTTGTTGTTGTTGTTTTTTTCAAAAAGTGACCTCTGTCAAAAAGCCCGTTTCTGCTTTTCAATACCAAAGAAATTTCAGCTTTTACAAATTATGCCAGATTGCAAAATGCTCAGCTAAAACCTCTGTAACTTTGCTCTGCTTCACTTCAGCAGCATCAGGTAATGTTCATATGTTGGTTCATGGTTTTCTTCCGTTTTTGATCTACTGCAGCATATATTCAGGGGTGTTATATGCCATAAAAGACCAGGCCAGGAAATCTCCTTCATATTTTTGTTTTATCCTCAGTGACTTTGACACAATCTTCTGTGATGAAGTGTCAGCTTTGTTCTTATACTTAGAAAGTTTACACTGAGTTTGTAATTGCAGAGAACAAGAGTTCCTACTCGACAGTACATATCCAAGATAAATGATCATAGTTATATTTCTGGGTCAAATTTGAATTGGAACCTTGTGAATCAGAATGAATCGGTTGTAGAAATCAGCGACGATGCCCAGGCCTAATCGAGCTCCACTTGTGTTTCTGTCGTGCTGTAACAGACTATTTCAGGTTTACCATTCATGCATTACTGTCAGGGAGTGACAGTGATGGATATGAGGGGAGCAGTTGAGTAATTGCTAATGTGAACTCTGAAATGATCAATATGATGTGTGACCATATGAAAGCAGTGGCAGAGATACTAGTCTAATTCAGTGATGTTGAAGGCTGCACAAGGGTCAAGCAGAAATAAAATCAGATACTCGCTTTCACCTGAACACATCAGAACATCATTGGTCATTTTCAGTAATGTGTTTTTGGTACAGTGATTGTGTTGAAACCAGATTGGAATTTATCAAATATATTATCACCTTCAACCAGTCCAAGTAACTGATGGACCACAGCTGAATGAAGGTTTGGAAATGTAATTGTTTAAAATGGGGGGAGGGTTAAGCAAAGGGATGACAGTGGCTGTTTAAGTACTGTAGGCAGTACCAAGATGATAAAGACGTAGGTGCTCAAATGACAAATGAGAGAAGAGAGCTGAAAATGTAGCTGCCAAATTCTTATTATCAATCAATCAATCAGTCTTTATTTATAAAGCACTTTTCATACAGCAATGTAGCACAAAGTGCTTTACAAGTAGGAAAAAGTGTCTAGATGTCCTGTGGGAAGACAAAACCTGTGGAAGTGTGAAAAAAACCTTATAAAGCAGTAAAACAGACATACACGGGGAGTTTAAGGATAGATCAAGGGGGAAAACTAGGGTGGTGCCCACTGTTTTGACTGAGACCAGTAACATGTTTCACTAAATTCAATGACTTGGTCAGTGTTAGAAGAATTATCAATGCGTAACTTAGATTCCCAGCCACAGTCAGCTGGTCAAATTTAAGAAGGGAACATAAAAGCAGAGTTGAGAACTTCCACAAGAGGGCAGCGGTCCTCTGGTTGGAGCCAAGTCTCAATGAGAAGAAAAATGTCTCATTTTTAAGAGGTAATGAAATCATTTTCATAATAACATACGTTTCCTTATGTTAGTTATAATTACAGAGATTTATTATGACCAGGCCATTTTGTCTTAAATTGTGACCTTGTGTCAGTAATTGGGACAACGACTGAGCATAAAGTATGGTTAGAGCTGGTGACAGCATTGTGGACATAGGACTGTAATGTGCTGTACTCAGTTGGTGAGGCCTGGAAGTGGAGCTGGATGATAAAACAGAACTATTGATGACTGCAGCAGCTCGAGAAAAGGACAATGTGGGATGTAAAGAGTCACATGGAGCAGTCTGCACAGCTCCTGATCCGCTAGGACTCGGGTACCTAACCGGCTGACGTGGTCTCTGTCAGTCCTTAAAAGTGAAGAATGCTTCCAAAATAGATTATAAGTGTCAATAAATCCTATAATGAGTGATGTGCAGGTGTTTGGGAGCCAGGTGTTGAGTTTTGATTTGTTTTGACAGTTTCAGTCAGGATTCAGACAGCCCCTGGCTTTTGGTTCAGGATTTCCAGTTTTTATATTCTGATTTATGATTTGGTGTTTTTGGTTTGGGGACATTATTAATCTGAGGTTTTAGTAATGTTGGGTTAAGCAGGCACAGGGACACGAGACACTGTTGGAGGGCTGCACAGGTTCAGTGTCTGAGGTGGAGCTGTGAATCTGTATAACTTCATCAAAAATTGCTAAAACCTCAGTCAGAATGTTTGATGGCTGAAATGGGACAAACTCCATGACGTAAACTTATTTACATGTGAATCCTAGCTCACGTGGGCCAGTCCTGGCAAACAGCCGGATGTTGCCCTCTGCATTTCACCAGGTCTGGTTTAGAAAGTTAAAAAAACTAAAAGACAAACAGAAGAAGAGACAGAGATGACATCAAGTGACAGCACGTGTCGGAAAGGACTCTGAGAGTTTGAAAGCCTCCTCTTGCAGGTTGTTTCAAAGCAGAGGGAGCAAAAGCACGGCCACCTTTACATCAGTTAGTAAAACTCCAGCATGTCTGAAAGAATCAAAGCCTCGGTGGCATTATTGGTCAACATATGTTCTTTAAGGCACACATAAAATCTGCCTTCTCTCATCTGTGCAGTAGTGCTACAGTTACAGACATATTATAACATATAGACATATAACTACAATCACAGAGTGATGCTACATTTCTCCTGTATTAACTTCCTTTCATTTGCTCATAGCAAATGCTTTTTCTCTCAAGACTGCACAACTTAAGGACCGTCTGCTGGGATTTGAACTGTTTAGTTGATGTGTGTTTGTAATGTTGTGCTCTGCTGCAGCTGGAGGATGAGGAGGAACCGTTTGTACTGGAGGACACCTGCATCCTAAACACAGACAACATGGATGCTCACTCCTGCGAGACCTCCTCTCTGGCCAGCTCTGACAGTGGAGACCCAACACATCTTAAACGGCATGTACACACACACACACACACACAACCCCATTCAGCTATCTTAGTGAGGACCTTCATTGACATAATGGTTTCCCTAGCTCAGGGGTCAGCAACCTTTGACACCCAAAGAGCCATTTGGACCCAGTTTCCATGGAAAAGAAAACACTGGGAGCCGCAAATACTTTTGACATCTAAAATGAAGATAACACTGTTATTGTTTTTTACCTTTATGCTTTGTATAAACAACTAAAGTGTGTTGCTTATGAAATCTATGAAGTGCTACAGAGAAAATTAAATTTTATTTATCGAATGAACACATTTTGAACTCTTAAAAAATATAACAAAAAGGAAAGACATCCAGTTGAAGGTCTCTTTTAAATGAATTAAAAAGCTGAACTTAAATTATTTATATAGCAAACAAAAACTGTAGTGAGCGTCATCCTTATATCGCCTTTGGGATTTCACAGCCTGTAGCGGAGCCTTGACCTGAATTTTAAAAATAATTGGAGGAAAGCACTATGCTGCTAAAAAATGAAAAATAAGTATTTGCAAAATATCTGCATAAATATTTATTTTACGTGGTTAATGTGTGTGGCGGGGCGTGGTCTGCAGTTCCACTGCAGGGGAGGCGGACCCACCTGAGCGGCATCCGCAATCACGCCTCGCCGGCTTAAATTCTGTGCTCTCTCTGCTGTTGTGTTGGTGTGTGTTGGGCTGTGAGCTGCAAAACTACAGCTGGCTGTGTGGCTACAGCAACACATGGAACACACACACACACACACACACACGAAATCACAAATATAAAACGTTTTTCTCTTGAAAATTGCTGTTCTTACATTTTTATGTAGAGAAAAAAGAAAAGTGATGATCTGAAGAATCAGACTAAAATCAGTTCATACAAATATTTCAGTTTGTCAGTAATTTTAATTTGCAATTAGTCCAAATTTTTAGTTTAAATGCTTTATGTAGAAGCTTTATTTAGGAGTATAAATTAAAGGTGTGTGTCTCTTGAGTGTGTTGGGTGCTACTTTGTAGTTGCTGCTGTAACGGCAAAAGGAAACAACGTTATTCTGATAGTAGGAGAAGCAGCCAGCCATCATGTTTTTGCATGTAATTAAATTAATAAATGCATTTTTGTGTGTGTGCTTTTCTTTACCTCTGTTTTTATGTGTGTCTGTGTTAAAGAAGGAAGAGGACAGTGGACATGAGTTCAACAGTTCATGGATGTGTCCTTCGACACAGCCTGCTGAAGGGCATCTCTGCACAGATCGTCTCTGCTGCTGTAAGGCTGTAACACACATCTCAACCATCACAGCTGAACACAAATGAGTTCTGATGTTTCCACACTCGTCTTTGTCTTCTGGTAACTTTGTAACTCTGGACACCACCACATAGAATTGTATACACGCCTTTACAAAAATGTTAAAGCCATTTTCAAACACAGTCCTCCATTTTCAGAGGCTCAGAATGAATTAAATAGATGACCTGTTCTCTTAATTCAAAACAAATGAAGCTGATAAGTGTTGACCTTTCATTTAGTAACTGTTCACTGGAGCTCTGCAGGTGAAGCAGACCATAAATAAGCTAAAAAAATGAAACAATGATTCTGTCAGAGATAACAGGAAGTCAGTGTGGTGTTCACTGAGCAACACTAAAAAACCTGGAAGAGCACAAAATATGCAAGTTCTTTCTTTGTAAGAGCGTCACAGCATCTGTATGGGGCTTTATTTATAATTTCTAAAAATGAATTCAAACTGAAAGTCTGCACTATCATCATGTTTGATTTCATTCATACTGCCGGTTTGTAAAACTCACACACACACAATCACACATCCTTCACAGAAACACAGACACACAACATGTTTACAGTCTTACCCTAACATAAGAGCTGCTTGACCCAAAGCTAATCCCAGTTCAAGTCTGTACTTTAACCTAATCTAAGACTTCTTACCAAGCTTTAAAATACACGAGTGGGTTTTTATCTCTACGAGCAATCTGAAAGAGTTTAGCACAGAAAGTGAATAACACAACTGCACAGTCAAAATCTGAATTTCAAACGTTCTTCATTCTTAACTAAAACATTTTGTCTTCACTCAGGACAAAGTGGACGCTGGACTTCCAACAGCTATAGTGAGTATTTTTTTTAAGTAGTTCATCTCAACACAAAGAGTTTGTAATGACTGAATATGTAAACCTGCATCAATAATGAAAAATATTTTACAATACGAAGGATGTCTACATACTACAGACATTATTCAGCACATAGTAGAATGTAGACAAATAATGACAGGAAGAGCAGAAAGATGGCAGCCCGTCAGCTGGAGTCACAGCTTTGATGTGTTTTGTCATTTTTATTTGTCCATTTTAAAACTTTTCCATGTTCAGTCTGCTCTAAGCTGCACGTTCCTGTGTCTTCAGACAGTGTCGGGTGTCATTGCTGTGGGAACATCTCATGGTCTGGCTTTGGTCTTTGGTAAGTCTAAACTGTAATACTGTCTATATAGATTTACACTGTCAACGATATTTTCTTTGAGAATATCTTTATCACTTTATCACCAGTGAACCAGAAACAAACCCATAAATAGAAGAAAAACCCCAAACACTTCACTTATTGATTGATAGGAATCTCAGTCTATAACTCGCATGTTCGTGTTTTAATAGAAAACATATTCAGGTTTCTCTCATGACGTCATGCATGTCTTGCGAGTCGCTGCCATGTTGGACATAATGCATCAAAACAGCCTTTGACACTGTGCTCACACCATTACCTTATCCTGCTGTGCTGTTGGCTGCAGCAGTCACAAAGACGGAAAGAATTTCTTCTTTTTATCACTTTCCTCCTGATCGGGACAGAAGAGGAAGGCGGTGAATCACAAACGTTGGGAGCCGACAGTTTACAGGAGATTATGCTGTTTGCATTTCATTACAGGTAAGCATCTTCTTTATGTGATAACAAAATGGATTACATGAGTATTGTAAGTTTGTTTTGCATGTAAATGAAACATCGTTGAAATTTTTAGGTTAAAACTGAATTAAACAAATGTATATTAATATTCCAAATTATAAACAAATGTTTCAAATGTCTGAGCTGTTTCAAGCAGAGTTTTTAATTTTATATCCCCCCGTTGTTTTCAGGGGCAGAGAGTGATAACCCTGTATCACCTGACTACACGCCGGCTGGTTTCAAAGATATCGAGTCATCACAGAAAAGACAAACAAAAACATGATTCTGCATCATCTGCTGTGATTATCTGGACAATCTTCAGTTTTTCCAGTTTTAGAAGTGTAATGACTTAAACAGATTTGACTGCAGATGTTTGTGTTGAAGATACACAACACTGGTTTAGCCAACTACAGCATTTTACCTTCAGTGTTAGTGTTATCAAGACGCAGATGAAGGATAGTGATTGTCACATCACAGCTATGTGGCACTGGCAGACAGAGAGGTCATCATTTAGGACCATGTTGGACTGTGCTGCGCTAAGGGGGAGATAGCTCCTTTTACTAGTGTAAACAAGCAGCTTGGAGCAGGGCAACTGTGAGGTTGCTGAAAAACTGGCATCAGTTTGAGTACATGTGGAATGTGTCAGTCCAGGTTTGATCATTTAACCATGAAGACGCTGATGACTTGATAAAAGTGCACGCGCTGCCTTTGCTTCAACTAAATGTGTCTTTGCACTGTTCAAACATATCTGTGGACTGTAAAGTGTTTGTAATACATAGTAAATATGAAATTGCTTTCCATGAATATCTGGCTCCACAGTCTTTAATCAGTTACAGTTCATTTAAATTAGTTGAGTGTAGTTATGTAGTAATACTTTATGGATAAAGGCAAATTTGCTATGGCTTCAAAGTTACATTAGAAATGGGAAATGAACTGTATGAAAGTTTAAAAGCAGAATGTATATTGCACAAAGTCATGATGTTTTCCTGTATGCATCAGAACTGACTTCCTGACTTAGTTTGCTTGAATAAAGACCGTCTTTATGTGATTGAATTTTATTTATTTCATCACAACTGTAAGTAACCATTTGTTATCAGGAAACATTAACATGATCACAATTATTAGAACTGCATTTCACAATAAGTATCACTGCAACAACAGTAACAGTACATTGTAACTACATTCCAAAGTGTTGCATGTTGTGTTTTCTAGACTGCTAGAAGCACTCTGCACTTTCTTCCATTTTCACGCCTGTAAATTTCAGATGATAGGTTTCATATTGAGCATATTAACTGCCTCAGTACTCTAGCATTAGGATATGTGTGTTTGGAAAGCCATCTGTATTTACAGTTACTACACAGTACCGATGTTTCAGCACTTTTTTCAACTACTGTAGGGTTGGCTGTAGCTCAGGACGTAGAGACATCATCTAATTGGAAAGTTGGTGATTTGATCCCTGACTGCTCCAGTTAGCAGCTAACGTATCCTTGGGCAAGATATTGAACCCCAAGTTGCTCTCCAGTGTAATATGTCTGTGAAGGTTCTCAGTCATCCAGGTCATTGCAGTCTAAGGAGCTTGGAAAGAAAAAGCGTCTGGACTGAGCTCAGTGAAGAAACTTCTCGGATGAGAGGTGAAACGTCTTCAAGCAACTTAAAGAAGTCCAGACGCTTTTTCTTTCCAAGCTCCTTAGCCTCCAGTGTAATCAACTTGGTGTGAATGGATGAAAATGGCTGTATGAGAACCAATCCATTTACTTGTGATGGCCTTTGCCATTTAAAAAGTACAGGTTTAACACTGTTTAATATTCCTTACTGGACATACTGGTCCAAGCAAACAGTCAGATAACTGCCATGAGCTGGTTGTATATCCAGAGAACCGTGGTTTTGGTTCCACACAGCTAAAATGGATCGACTTCGGACTCCTGCAGGCCAAGCGGTTAATATCTTTGTATGGGAAGGAAATGGATGCAAGTTAAAGACATGTGGGTGAAGGAGGCAACATCATGTATTGTATTGGAACGACTTATATTACAAAATAAGCAAATGATAAAACAATTTAATAAATATATTGTTAAAAAAAAGATAACTGCCATGAGTTGAAAGAGAGCTCATGCCTACTAATAGAGTCAAAGCACTTCTACAAGTCGTATTTACCCAATAACACACAAAGGTAAAATGGTAAAGGAAAGTATGGTGAAAAAAATAGGAAATAGTTCTTAAGTATAACCATTCATGTATGATTCATTCATCGCTCTATGGCTGTTACTTATTTCATCCATTGTGCCCTTGGGTTCAGCAGCAGGTCCACCTCTGAGTGGCCAAAGAAAACCAGCATGAAGACTTTGGAGTGGCCCAGTCAAAGTCCTGACCTGAATCCGATTGAGATGCTGTTGCATGACCTTAAAAGATGTTTTATGCTTGAAAAGCCTCCGAAGATGGTTTTAGTAAAATAATTTGCAAAGATGAGCGGGCCAAAAAGCGCTGTAAAAGACTCACTGCCAGTTATCACAAATGCTCGATTGCAGTTGTTGTTGTTAAAGGTGACCCAATCAGTTATTAGGTTCAGGGGCAATCCCTGTTTCACACAGGGCCATGTACGTTTGGATTTTACCCCTTAATAAGAAAAACACCTTCATTTAGAATCTGCATTTTGTGTTTACTTGTGTTATCTTTGGGTAATATTCAAATTTGTTTGATGATCTGAAACATTTAAGTGTGACAAACATAGAAAAACATAGGAAATCAGGAAGGAGGGCAAACACTTTTTCAGTGTACTTGGTGCCATCCTGGCATGCACCAAACATTTTTGTTCATTTCTGCTGAATCATCTGACATCTTGGAGTTTCAGTTGACTCCAAGTTGACTCTTTAGCACTGAAAGTGTTCAAAATTGCTCAAGGTCCTTCCATCACCATTAGTGATCCTTCACACCTTATTTCTGTCAGTTTGAAAGGGAATTTTATCTTAACCTTGTATGTATTTGAGGACCACCATTAGACAGAATGGACCTTACAGACTGAGATAATAAACAGTCAAAGAAATACTGCTGGAGAGTCTGGAGGTGATGTTGAACAGAAGAGGGAGAAATTTAAATCAGGTAAAGGTTTAGATTTTTTTTAATCTCACCTTGTACATTATACATTGGTTACAAAGAAAACTTGATTTTGATACATACAAATCTTTCATGAATCAGTCGAGAGAAAAAGCACACGGTATCCAATCACATGCACTCATTTACACTGAAATCAGTGTAACCAGTTTTACCAGTTGATTGACCCTTGCAGTGTGGGATGACACTGATTGTTTTATATTACTTGTGTAACATCTTGCGTCTGTTGGGTTAATACATCCCCGTGTCATTGACATCCACCCTCAGGATTCCTTCACCTGAATCTGACATGGAGGCACTGACAATAATGTAGTCACCTTCATAAGAAATGCAGGACCCGTCAGCCTTGGCTCTTACAAAACTATTTTCACTCCCGTTATACATGATGTCATAAAGATTGTAGTCACAGTCGGTTCCTTTGTCAAAGATCCCCACGGCAAACCAGTTGGAGTAGAGGTTTCGATCATACGGCACGGAGAACATGACAGCCATGATGTGGCTATAGTCGTTCATGTCAGGATTGAAAAGGTCATAGGTGAAGACTCCAACTGCTCCAGTTGCACTGCCGGTGACTTTGTTAAACAGTGCACTGGCTTCAGAGCAGGGACCTACCATGGGTGGCAGAGGGACCTCACATTCACCACTCTCATTGAAAACCCTAAGCATGGAGACACAGTGTGTTAGATGGGTCTAACAGAAACACTTTGACCAATTCTTCTGGTTATATTTTCCAATAAGTAAACACTGTTTATCTAAACCATGTTACAATAATGCAGTTAATAGGACACATTACATGGAAGACAGTATTGTAAGAGCTGAACAAACCAAGTTTCATAGGGCTATGACGGTTTTGGTTTCTCATTCGCATTATTGAAGTTACTAATGGAAGAAAGTGATATGTTACAATTTAATGTATAATGTTATTGATTTACTCCCAATAGAACGTAATTCTTTACATAACAAATGTAACACTAAACTTATACCCACATACCTACTCCAGTCCTGATCCTGATAAGGTGAAGGTATGGAGGAGTTTCATTTTAATGAATTGAATAAAAGTGAAAAACAGGAACCAGCAGAGCTAAAGATGAAAGATGAGCTTTGTTTTTGTTAAACGCACAAACATAATCTTTGACTGCTTGGTTGAAGTTAGCATACACTCTGCTGAAACATCACTGGGATTTCTTCTTCCTAGCTTTGTGTTAGTGATTCTGCATATAAGCATTGTGTAGGTGTGCTGTCTTTACTGGTGCTTGTAGAGGATTGATGGTGTTTGGACTAACTAGAGCAGATGTGTCAGACTTATTTTATATCGTGGACCACATACAGCCCATTTTGGTCATTAATGCGTGAGACTCTCCTTTCTGTCAGTGTAAAGAAATTACATATTTAACTGTTTTTCTACATGTTTATGTAGAAAAATAAACATGTTCTACATGTTTATTGCATACTTGCTGTCACATAATGGTATGATCCCAGTCTGTCTTTGCATGTGAATGCCTGCATGGTGTGCCCATTAAAATAGCCCCAGCCCCGCCTACATGGATTCTCAGTAGGGCTGATGTTTTGATTTCCACATACCGACGGGCCATTAATAACTGACCAATGAAATGACCTCACGGGCCGGATGTTTGACACCCTTGCACTATAGTGTGCTGTTTACCATCATCAGGAGTAATGTGCATTTAATCCACCTCAAAGGTTACACATTGAGCTGCTGCTTTTCATCTCCCACATGAAGTGTGGTAAGCTGTCAAGCTACGGGCAAGCTACACAACTGTACATAAAAATGTGCTGGATCATTATTTTCTATCCACTCCTTATGAAGATCATTGAAGAACTTCTGATGCAAGTAGTGGATTCATTAATTTTAGGATTTTACTTTGATAAGAATTTGCAAAACAAACACTTTTCCTCTTTCCACTTGCTCAGATGTGCACTGGCTGTCTTGGATTTTGCAAAATTTGCCACTGTTTTATTATATTTGTGCTTGTGAATAAGTTTGAATATACAAGCAAAAACATGTTAACAATGATAAACCCAAAGGTTTAAAAATGATTATAACTAACTATAATTACTTAAGTGGTCATCCATCATGGTTGGGCTGGAACTTATTCAAGCTTTCATAGGACAAGAGACGGAGTACACCCTGAACAGGACATGTCACCAACCTATCTCAGTGCTAACATAAAGAGACAGATAACCATTCGTACCTACAGCCACTTCAGAGTCACCAGTTAACTTCATTTGCATGTCTTTGGACTGTGGGAGGAAGCCAGAGAAAACCCATGAGGACTCCACACAGAATGGCCCCAGAGGGCTGATGGATTCAAACCCAGGACCTTTTTGATGTTAGGCAATGTCGCTAACCACCACACCACCGTGCTTTAGACGCGTGGATTTCATTCTGCAGCCGTCTCATGGATTATAGCTTGGGAATCATCATTATCTTGGCACAGACTGCTTTTTCTTGGCTCGACAGCATGTGAACTAAAAGAACCGTTTCATTGTTCACCATGAGGGCTGACAGGACTGTGGTTGTTGGTTTCTGCATGCTAATGGATGCTAATTGCATCTTTACTGTAGCAATATGGAAGAAATGACCAAGCAGCGTCTTTTTTGTTCTGGAGCACCACATCTTGAGAATTCATGTCTAAATAAAGGCGACAACTTCTCTGCTTCATCCTCATGAATAGGGATGGGTATCGTTTAGGTTTTATCCGATACCGGTGCCAAACCGGTACTTTTGAAATGGTGCCGGTGCTTAAACGGTGCTCAAACCGGTGCTTAAAGAATGGAGAACACAAAATTGGTCCTAAAACCTCTCATGTTCAGCTGGTTTTTTTTGTAAAAAGATAACAATGTTAGCCTTTTCTGCAGCTATAGGGCATATATGGCATCACTCTTGGCTGGAAGCAGTGCTTAAACAATGGAAAAAACACAAACTTTGTCCAAAAACCTCTCATGTTTAACTGTTTTCCACTTTTTCTTTGGTCATTTTAGCCTTTTTGGCCAGGGTGAAGGGAGTATCTGCCATCAAACAAGAAGACAGCCGCATGTAACTACGACGGTGTTTGCTAGTTCACCTTACATGCATTAATGTAATAATGTGGTTAGCGTACTCAACGTTAATTACACACGAACAACATGAAGCTACTCACGCAGAGAAGAACGGCTGCTGCTGCCATCATCATCCTCATCATTTCTGCTACGCTGACAGGGCTAGGGGCCAGGACTCTCCTCTTCGGGTTTTTGGGGGATGTTGCTAACTCCGGGTCCGATAACAGGCACCACACCCGCAGTAGATGTGCACGGTGTGAGGTCTCGCAGCAAGCTATCAAACACGGCGCATTTCTCGGCTTTAAAAAAAAAACGCTATGTGTCGCCAGGTGTTTCATCAGATTTGAGGTGTTACCTCCTTTGACAGTATCACAGTATCAGCTTAAAGCACTTGTTGCAGGCTGCTGAGTTTGCATGTTTTGCTGTGAAGTACAGCCAGACTTTGACCGCTTCGCCTTGGGCATTTTTAGTCTGTAGCTCTGCTCTAAAAGAACGTACGTACCTGGCCCCGCCTACTATCCTCGGAAACGTAAAATGATTGGCTAGAATTGGGTCAGGAAAAAAAAAGCACCGAAATAAAGCACCGAAATGTGCGCTGCTTTTCGGTCTGGTTACTACTGTTTATGTCAGAACCGGTGCCCATCCCTACTCATGAATGTGTTCCTCAGATGGCATGCTGGAACCAACAACCAATGAGGTCGTCCCTGCACCAGTGACCATTGCTTGAGTTTAACAGCAGCCAGTTTGTAAAATCCATGACAGACAGCTTTCTGGTTCTTTCAGTACTCAATCTTTGCAAATTCCCCTAAAATTCAAACATTACATAGAGAACTGGACTATAATGACATCATTGATTCGTATGTGTAATGTGGTTACTAAATTTAGAACATGACAAGTGTCTGCAGTGTTCCCATGTGCATGCTGAGTAGATTTGGGCTGTTTGTATTGGCAGCAAAAGATGATTTATGTTGCATTGAAACCATTCTTGAAAGGACTTGCATCAAAAGGAAAGTACAGAAGTAACCCCGCACCTTGGATTGGCCAGAGTGTAGTAGCCAGAGTTGTTGGTAATCTCAACAGAACAGCTGCGATGAGGCATGGTGTTGATGTGATGGCAGGAGGAGGCTGTGAACCAAATCACAGCATTTCACTTATATCACCATTTTTAAAGAGAAGGTTGGTCAAACGTAGTCAGCTGTGTTTTACTTAATCTGTACATGATGTGGTGACAGTAGCTAAAGTCTTTAAATAGAAAATGCAATCCATTTTTCCTGTGAAATCACAAGTTATCATTTGAATTCACAACAACAGTTGACTAAAGGTACTTCATTATTATAAGGCAGTATTATTGCAGAGGGGATCCCAGTGATTAGACTGTCCTGTACAAACATGCAGGAACAACTTCCTTTGTAAAGGTGGTTTTGTCACTA
Source organism: Oreochromis aureus (assembly GCF_013358895.1). NCBI lineage: Eukaryota > Metazoa > Chordata > Actinopteri > Cichliformes > Cichlidae > Oreochromis > Oreochromis aureus. The sequence continues at coordinate 2,258,194 of NC_052954.1, read as the reverse complement.
ACAGAAACTGTGACAGAGTTACAGTGGTTTAAAGAGCCTTTGTAAAATGGGCCAATGGTAGAAAAAGAATGAAGAAAGATGAATTGATGACGTTTAATATGAAAGTCTTAATAATATAAGACAGTCTTGCTGGGGTGGGGTCCGTTAGACATGCTGATGGTTTGGATTAAGTAATTATTGGAATGTATATTTTATATGTAGCTGTCATTGTTAGTTTACATTTACTTTTACCATTTAGCACCTTTAATTACATAAAGCATGCTTTCATTAATGTATGCATGTTTTATTTTAGCAACCTAAATTTTCTTTTTTTTCTTTTTTTTTTTACCTCAGCTTCCAATTAAGGGTCTAACCAATAAAATGGTTGACTCAAGTTTTGACTGTGCCAAATATCCAGACTCTAAAATGACACTCGGAGAAATAGTTGGCAAAATAAGACTAATCAATAAATAAATGTGGTGCAGAAAATCTGGTATTGAAACGCAGATATTACCTGGAAATAAAGCCATAAACAGCATCATTAGCTCACACCAGTAAAGGTAAGTTTGAATCATATTGGAACACTTACCTTTGTATGGTTTGCTGTGAAAAATACAAAAATAGCTGTTTGAGCAAACGGATTGTTAGTCTGGGTATGAAAGAGTCCCACTGTACATTAGCTGTTATCACACCAGGTTATATTGACTCAGGTAAT
>NC_052954.1:2155000-2250000 GCF_013358895.1 Oreochromis aureus | reverse complement strand
GGTGACAGTTAGTGGTGTTGTATGTGAAGTCTAAGAAGGACGCTCCCCAGGAAGCTCATATGGGTTAATGCTAAAAGCTAATAGCTCATTAACACTAATGTGTCCAGAGTTGCTTCATTCTAGTTCACAAACATCTCGTTCACATGCAGATAGACGTAAATATGGAGCTAGCTACTAGCTTACTTACCACAGCCTGTAGTAAACTCATTAAAACAGTGAAAGCCTTCACTTAAGAATGACCATTTGTCGTAATTACCATTACCTCCTAACGCTTTTCTGACCAAAGTTTAGATGGCTGGTCAGCCAGCGTGTAGGTGATGATGACTAACCCAACAACAATGGCGCTCATGATCTTTTGAACTTTATATATAAAAACTGTGATGACCTCAAATTACAGAAAGAAAAGTCTAGATAGTGACTATGAAAACACCTGATGAAGAACAGTCACTGGTATCACAGCTGATTTAACGTCTTCTTTAGTGTGTGGGGAGACGCTGACGTGCAGAGTTTAAAACATTTTGCAGTGGACAACTTTTCAGCTAATAGGATAAATTCACGGTACTGCTATCTTTAGCAATAGTTTTACGGCATGTTTTGCAAACAAGTAAACCAGTAGTCTGAGAGCAAAGTGCTGGACTGGGGTGATACGGTACCATTAGGTCTATATGGGTCCTGATTACAGTAGTCCAACCTAGAAGTAATAATTGCATGAACTAGTGTAAGTATCTGGTTGATAGTATCTGTTTATTTGAATTTAAAATAACACCAATACAAGGATCAAAGGAACAAAAATCTTTGGACAGGTTATATTTGTTAATGTGGTTTATGTGTATTTGTAATTATTTATTACTTGTTGTCTTTTAACGTGCAGGTTTGATACCATAATTGGCAGGGATAAAATAAAACTGATGCAGAAATGGGGAAATATGATACAAAAATATTGCAATATAAAGAAAAGAAGTCACTAACATTACTGCTTTGCAAATGTTAAGTGGCTTGTCAAGTAGTTAATGGTAAGTTAAGGGTAACACCAACTTAGCCTACCAATATCTGCTTCTACCAGCGGTATGTGGCCCTCTTTTTGTGGTTCCACTTGGGTTACAGACACGTTTCATTAAACCTTCTGTTAATGCATTTTTTCCAAAATAAATTTTTACTTTGTAAAGATTTGCAAATTTTAACTATATAGATTATTTAGGAATGTAGCAGGCACTCATAATGTGAGGTTGATCACATGTCATCCTCTGTATGAGCAAAACTTTCACACAATTTGTCAGGATTTGTCAGGTCCGTTCTAAGTGGAGATCTACTATTAATCGAATGCATTTTTGTGTTTTAGCCTTGAAGCATAAGGTCGTTTTTTCAGAACGATCATTAAATGATTAATTTGTTCATCTTTGTTTCATTTTCAGCCTTTTAAATGATTGCCTACATTTCAGAAACACATGAAGGTCATAGCAAAAATAAAATTAGCATCAGTGTTGATGATGTGACAGATTTTACAGGAATGTACTGCAGAATGTGTTTACATCTTTCACTGAACACTTTTCTCGTGTCGTTTCTCCGTCTGCACGATTAGATTACAATGTGGGATCTAGCCAATGGGAAGCTTCTGAGAACCATCACTGATGCCCACCCTCCTGGGACAGCCATTCTGCATGTGAAGGTCCATACACACACACACACACTCGCAAAGTCATCTTTCTTTTGTTGTTGTTACCAAACTTCACCTATCCACTACCATTACTAAAGAAACATTTGTAACAAAGGTTGTATTTTTCTATCTCCGACTCAGAAATGGGTCTTTCTGTCAAACGTGTTTCTCTCCCTGATCATTTCTGTCTAATTTCTGTCCTGAGTTCTTCTTTTGCCTTTCTTGTTATTGTAGTTCACAGACGACCCAACTATTGCCGTGTGCAATGACAGTGGAGGATCTGTTTTTGAACTGGCTTTCAGGTAAATGACTCTACTTTACATTAAAGTGACAGAAATGTTATTTGTTTTCAACCATCAGGTTTTTATGTTCTTGAGTGGTGTTTACCCCTCAGCACTGAAAAGCTGACGGAGTATTGTTGGCATGGCGATTCAACTTTGTGGATGCGATAGCTGAAAAATGAGGATTTTCTAATTGATACCATAGGTGCATCTACTAAAAATCTCAGATGAGTTAGTAACTTTAACCTCAAGGTCAGAGGTCAAGTTTTTCAAAAATCTTGTGATGACTGAAGAAGGAAGTGACCTAGGATTTTCACATTTATACCATATGTACATCGACATCTACTCCTGTGGTGCTGAAAGAACTTTTTGATCTTCTACCTCTTAAATTAACACATTTAATCCCACCAGCAAGTGTTGCCGTTTTAACCCCCTATGACATTAAAAAAATTAAACATATTGTGTGTAGAGGAAGTCTAAGGAGTAAAATCCATGCACTTATTTTGCAGGGAAAAATCTGGGATATTAAAGCTTTTAGCATCCGGACTGTAGGGATATGTTTTCAGTGTCAAAACGCTGTCATTAAAAAGGTTTGTCATTTGTAACCTGCACAGTGTGGTTTGGCATTGTTACTGGAACGAGCCGGACCCTCACTGGAGAGAGTGGTATCTTAATGATAGCATGTAAGGTTATCCGTACATTTTGTTGTATCTCTGTAATTAACAGCTGCCAGTGTAAAAATGCATTTTGTCATAAAAAGTTGGGCGCGATTCTGATTCTGTGTATTTTTTATGTTCATGCATCCTTCTCATTGGTTCCCCTGCTTTCCCCTCGTTTGTTTTCAGGAGGGTGATGGGGATGAGGTCATGTGACTCTCGATGTCTCTTCAGTGGTTCTAAAGGGGAGGTGTGCTGTATCGAACCTTTGCGTTCTCCTCTGGACTTCAGAGACCATCCCATCACGCACTACTCTCTGCTTGCTATGGCATCTCTCACTAAGGTGTGCAAATCCCAAAAGCTCGTTCGCAGGTCATAATCATGCTGTTGTCATTCATGCAGCTATGTGGTTCTGATGGTTTTGTCTTTTCACCTCAGATTCTAGTCATCGGATTAAAGCCCTCCCTGAAAGTCTGGATGACATTTCCTTACAATAAGGTATGAAGTACGGTTTGCATGTATGAGTCAGATCCACTGACGTGATGAGGCATCGTGTCAGATGTGATGGCACTACTTTGTTGTGTGATGTGCTGTAAATAAAGGATACAAATGTTTCAATTTCATTTACCATGAAGTGTAATCAAGAGACAGAGTGGAGCTGTCGAGTCCTTGTTTACCAGGCAGGCAGAATGAGAACTGCCCAGAGGTCCCGAAAGACTCACAGCTGGTTCCAGCTCGAATCACCGAGCCGTCTGCTCCACCGTGTGCCCCATAGCAGAAACTTTGAACAGAGTTGCTGTGAAATATAACTTATATACCTCATATAACAAATATTGCTCAAGATAAGCATTTCGAAAAAAATGACCCACTTTCACTTTGGCACATTGTTATATCTCAGACTGTTAAAGATAAAAGTCCAAGATTTTCATTGGTCAATCCTATCATCACAATGAGGATCTGTAATTTGAAACAAACTGTAGTTTTTCCAGCACTCACACAAAGTCTCATATCTGAATACAGACGAATATAAAACTAATAACAATTTCTGAATCGTATGTAGTTGAATTTGACAGTTTATAAACATAAAGCAGGTCGAATATTTTTTAAAAATAAAACTTTGTCAGAAAAATAGAAAATAGAATTTTCATTTAAATTCATTTAAATATGACAAGTTTGAGTCAGAATATTTAATTCATTCCTGAAATTATGTGGCCAGTTGCTTTTTATACAATAAACATTATTTGTACATATTATAATAAATAGCTGTAATTATAAATATCCCACAAATAGCACAAATATACATATATACACACACATACATTGACATTGAGGTGCCCCTCTTATCATTCTGTACTTTCTTTTTTATTTTTATTGAACCAGGAAGATCCCACTGAGATTAAAAACCTCTTTTTCAAGGGACCCCGGCCAAGATAGGCAGCAGCAAGTGTCTCAGAAAATTACACACTTAAACACAGGCAGCAACAACACACATGGACAACTCAATGAAAAATAAAATCAAATTCAATTCAATGAATTCTGTCATTTTCCAGTCGTTCTGCAGTTTGTTCCAAGCCGCAGGTGCTAAATGGGTGTTTATTGTCTCTGTAGAGGGTGTGCACACATTCAGTGTGCAGGCATGTGTACTGTGGAGGAGGTGTTCAGAGAGTCACAGGCAGGAATGATTTCCTGTGTTGTTCAGTGATGCAGAAGCACTACATGAGATCTGAGACTTGTTTCCAATGTCGTGTTATATTCTCCTCTGTTAGTCGGATCCATCCAGTGTTCCTCAGCTGGCCTGGCAGTTTGTTGCTGTCCAGAAGATGGTCAATCCAGTCCTGGCTTTTTGCAAAGGAGATACTGTCCACTTCCTCTTGGTAAGTGCTCAACTGTGATGTATTGGAGCTTTTAGTAGATGTAAATCATTAGTATGTTAAAGATAAAAGGATACAAACTAACACTAAATAATGTTGGACTGAATATTTCTCAGATGTCTGCTTTATGACGTGCGTAAACACTTCCATCAAAGAGCAGTTATCCCTGGGATCATGTTTTCTCTCCTCCACTACTGTTTGTTCAGGTAAAGAAAGAGGAATCGGGGACGATCCATGTCATCAAACAGAGACAATTCCAACTCAGCTGTGACATCATCAGCCTAAGTGTAAGTACCCCAAGAAGATGCTCCAACATCTTCACTCATACACAGGTCAGCAGAGGAATGGTGGATGCATTTAGGAGTTTAATACTTTCAGAATAGTTTTTTCTTATAAAATGTTATCACTCCTGATAACAGTGTTTTCTGGAGTGAACCTTTGGTTTATTAGAAGGCATATTTTAATGGTGTCAATGTTTTTAGCGTTTACTTCCATTCTGCTGTTTTCTTGGGACAAAGACTTTCTGGTGTTGTGCAGATAATACAAAATGCTGAACTGACAACTAAGATAAAGGAAATGATCACTATTGGAGAAACTTCAGTCCCCATCCTCAAAAACAGTCTTCAATAGTGAAACAGGACAAACACCAGCAGGGCGGTGCTCAGTCCTTCAAGCTCGGGTCCTGTACCAGAGTCCTGGGAGCCTGAGGATCCTCTGCAGGATCTTTGCTGTTCCTAGGACTGCCCTTTTCTGGAAGGAAATCTCAGATGTTGTTCCCGGGATCTGCTAGAGCCAGTCACCCAGTTTGCAGGTCACTGGCCCGAGTGGCCCGATTACCACTGGGACACTGTTGCATTCACCTCCACAGCTTCCAGAGCTCCTATCTCAGCCCTTGGAGCTTCTTGAGCTTCTCCTGTTCCTTTTTCCTGATGTTGCTATCACTCAGTATCACTACAGTCGTCTTCCTCTTCTTGTCCACCACTGCTATGTTCGGTTGTTCGGTCTGTCAGTGGTACGTACCGTGCAGGGCCTGTCCATCCACGATGGTTCCTCTTCTTCCTCTTCTTCCTTCTCGTGTTTCTGCTGCCTGCATAAAAATGTCCAAACTCTGTTTAAAACCAAACATAAATCAGAGATTTAGTGGGGTGTTAATCACAGGGTGTTTAGCCAATGTAAAAATGTACTTTGTTGTTTGGGTTAGTGAGCTGTATTGTATATGAGTGCAGACTTGTTTATAGTTAAACATGTGTATTGTCTGATGGATTATTTTAATATGATTTAGGGAAAGCTGGATCTGTACCAGGAAACCAGCCAATTTAAATGAACTCTCAAATGTCCAGAAACTTGTTGATGGCTGCCAAAATAGTCTGGCTGAGGTGCAGCTCGCTGTGGGACATTTATCTAAGTCACATTATCAGTTGTGTTTGAATCTATTTGAACCTGTATGTAAACTTTTTGTGTAGATTAAGAAAAATGCCAAATACATTTTAACTTGTGCACCTAATTTTTGTTGTCTTTTTTAATGCTGTACGATCATTGCGCCCATCAGAGTCATGGGCGTTTATATAAACTTCTCTCTGTTTGGAAAATCCTAAACTTGTTCTATTGCTGTCTGTGCCTTTGTGTTTCTGCAGTGGATTAACAGTCGTACGCTGGTCCTGGTGGACAGCCATGAAAAGCTGCACGTGGTGGACCGGCCTAGCCAAGAGGTTTTGGAGACTCTGGACTTGGAGCAGGTGCAACTGGTCTATAACAGCCGACATTTCAAATCACTGGCAACTGGAGGAAACGTCTCCCAGGCTCTGGTGAGGGTTTAGTTTGTAAGGCATGGGGTCAGCGTTTGAGGCTTTTATTTGAGATGTTGATAGTTCGTGGTTTTTGGAAATCTGAAATTCAAAACTCATGGAAATGTTAGTCCAAACCCTGCTATAGTTCTCTGTTAGTAATAATGCAGCAAAAACCCAACAAAAACAAAATTCAGTCTTTGAAGAAACCAAACAAAAGGTCACTTTGTCCGGAGAATAAGAAGAGTTACAGTGTGACCGTTTTACAGATGGAACCAAAAATGAACCTACCATGTCATTCATGTGGTGTCCAGGTAACCAGATTTATAACAAGTTTCTGGAATATTTAATTATTTTGTCTTTTGTTTTATTGATAATGATGACATATTGTCATGCCAAGTGCTGTGTAGCAGGCAGGATGAAGGATCCAAACGCAGGACTCAGAAACAGGAAGTTAAAGTTAAGGTGCAGCTTTATTGCTGGGAAAAACTCCACATTAGAAATAAACATTTACAAAAAACAAAACAAACCTCAAACGCAAAACTAGAAACTAAACTGGGCGCTGGAACCTAGAAACTAAGAGGCTCGAGCGAGCAAGACAAGCCAGGACTGCGAGCTAGAATACTCTCGGGAAGACGAAGGGAGAAAACGCAACACGAACAGGGTACGAAGAGCCTCTGAGGACTAAAATACACTGGTAGGATCCCGAGAGGATGGGAAACGGGAAGAAATGCAGCTGGGACAAATCAGACATGATGAGACGAGGGAAGGCACAACACTGACGTAGGACAGAGACTATCAAAATAAGACAGGAGATACGACGCGTAGGCACAGACACAGACTCAGAGACACGAGCTAACACTACAACATAACTGACATGGTGACAGAGGGAACATAGAGACGAGATTGACTAGACGAGACACGTGGGACCAGGACAGGTGCAGAGAAAACACGGGGACAGAGACTGAACACAGAACAGGCACCGTCAAAATAAAACAGGAAGCATACGACAGGTACAGAGACAGGAGTGACACGAGACAGGGTCAGTGGTTTTCACACGCCCAGGTGGGCATCATGAGCACAGCAGGTATAAAGTAAACAGTGCATATATCAGTAAATGTAACTCTACAGGTCAGCACAGGACGTTTAGATAGTTACTCATTTAAACACAAAGACAGTTGTTTGTGATTTTAACATATCCACTTCTGCTTATTCAAACCTGTGAACAGATTTTGAACCTGAACCTAAAGTGAATGAAGTCCTGGTTACCTTCTAGATTTGATTAATTATACCTGCATATCTTCTAAATTCTTGTGATTCAGGATCCAGTCCCAGAATTCGTAAGAAAATAATAATAATAAAATAAAAATAATGTGTTTGAAAGCATTATCATTGAGTTTGCCACTGACTTTTTGGCTGGACATCTGTGTTTGTGTTCCAGGCTTTAGTTGGAGAAAAGGCTTGTTACCAGTCAGTCTCCAGCTACTCAGGACAGATTGTGTATTTGGGCACCAAGGTACTGTTTTGTATTATTTACCTTTCTGTTGTCTCTGTATGCACAAATGTATAGTTCTGTACATCTGTTATATCATCACCATGGATTAAAACTGTTGTTATTTATCAATGGAAGCATTTTAGCTCAGGCTCAGTGGTTTGGAGAAAAAGTCAGAGAGCTGAAGCTGAAATGTTCGGACATGTGCGGAGGAGGGACAGTGGATTTACTGGACAGAGCATGTTGAAGACTGAGCTGCAAGCAGGCGGAAAAGAGGGAGATCACAGATGAGGCTCGTGGATACAGTGAAGGAGGACATGCAGTTGGTAGTGTGAAAGAGAAGCATGCTGGGATAGGGTAAGATGGAGGCAGATGATCTCCTGTGGCAACGAGACAAGACGGCAGGTTCAGACAGCGCTGGTTCTCCTGACTGGGTCATGTTGTGCATATTATTCACTGTGTGCCACGAGTTCATCTCTGTATGGTTTTCTGTGATCAGAACAGCAATGTTACAAATGACAGTTATTGATTACAGTCACACAAACATAAGAAAACTGCACAAAGTAATGTCAATAACTGTCTACATCCCCGTCTCCAACTAGTGCAACATCTCAAAACTGATCAGACTCAATAGTGACAGAACAGCATGTGCAAATACTTCAACAGTTTGAATGTTTCTCAAAAGCAAAGTTAACAAAGACAGAACGGCCAAATCAATCAAATCGATCTGTTTCATTCTTAGAAAGAAGCGATGCGCTGCCCGCTCTGAAAACAAGCAAAAGCAAAACCTGCCGACTATTACAGATATTATAGAAAAGGCCTTTATGGTTGTAACCACACTGCTGGTGTTAATGATGATGTGAATACTGATAGAAGTGTACAGGCTGTACTCTGCTCATTGCTCAGGTGTGATTTTGGCCCGTTCTTCCATTCAGTGTTCAAACCCTGAAGGTGCCTCTTCTATGAATTAGCTTCAGTGTTGAGGAAATGCAGCATTATGTGATGGTTTCTAAACTCAAGACAGTCATTGTCCTCAGTGGACTGTGACTGGGACCTGTAAATTATGTATACACCGTATAGTTTTGGGAAAATGTAGGTTTAATAATGCGAAGAATTTGATATTTCTCTGCTGCAAGTTTTCAGAGCAGACAGCACACACTGAGCGTGTCCCATTTGACTGTCTAACGGTATGTTGTCTCACCCTTCAGTCAGCTCACATTATGACTCTGCGGAACTGGAGAGAGGTGGGTGTGACAATTTAAGTATCTATAGCTGTAGTTGTCCACAAATCCATTAACAGCAACAATTTATATTAAACAATTAATTCACTGTTTAATTAAAATTGTGTAAACCTGACCTTGACCTTTGCCCTTCCCTGTCTCTGCTTGTTTGTCCAGCGTATTGACTGTTTGATGAAGCAGGAACACTTTGTTGAAGCCCTCTCTTTGGCCTGGTCCTTTCACGAGGGAGCTGCTAAGGCTGTGGTTGGTGGGTATAATTCATTTCACTGATCTGTCAGCGATGTCACAGCACACACACACACACACACACACACGGTTCTGTATACTATGCCGGCCACTAGGGGCATCTTTACACAGCCTGCACCTGGTGTCTTGCCTGGTGTGATAGACCCCAGCCTCTATGGATCGTCAAGTCAAGTAGTGTTTTATTGTCAGCACAACAATATACGCTCAAATATACAGTAGGACGAAGTGTCGTTGTCCTGGAACAAAGGTGCAAACTGTGAAAATAAAAATGAAAAAACGTTAAATATACATAAATACAACTATGAAGAAATAAGATAATCTAAGAATAAGTACAACAGTGTTGTACTTGAATAGAAATAGAATAAGAAATAAAAGGAATGTGAATGAGAATAAATAAATACAATAATACACAGACAGAGTCGAACAGTGCAGTACATAATAGTGCAAGTATGGAAATGAGAGTGTTGTGCAGTCCAAGAAGTGTGTGGAGATGAGATGGAGGAGGGCAGCATGGTGTTCAGGAGCCTGCTGACCTGCTCCTGATGCTGCAGAGTCGTCTTCTGGATGGAAGAGGAGTAAACAGTTGGTGGCGATGTGGGTCAGCCATGATGCTAGTGGCTTTACGAATGCAGCGTGAGGTGTAAATATCCTGTAGACTGGATAGAGAGCTGCCAATAATGCGCTCAGCGGTCTGCACAGTCTTCTTGAGGGCATTCCACCAACGCAGCAGTCTCTGGATGATACATGCTCGTCTGAACACATTTAATGCCCAGTAATTCACACAGATCTTTTAAAATGTAAGACATAGAAAGGTGCCCTGGCCACTCCAACTTTAAGGCACCTGTGGCCTTTGGGTTAAATGGCATCTCCACTGAGAGTAAAAGGTACAGTGGCACAGTGGAATGATGTGTGATTAACTAATTGGCATTCCAGAAATGTGCACAACTGGTTCCCATTCTGCTGGATGCCAGTAGAATCGTCTGATAATCCAGACTTTGGTCATATTCAGATTATGATATGTGTATGCTGGATTTCACTGTCATTTTTCTTGGGGCTATATAGTTTTAATGCAGACTTCTGGCACTTTGGTCAAATCCATTGACTTTCCTGAGCATGACCATAATAAGCTGCCTGGAAAGAATAATTCCTAACCAACACCAGCACCAACAGTTGGGTCATTTCCTCTGCCGTCTGCTGCAGGCCATGAAAAAATAATGCACAATTTGACCATCAGTTTACGACAAACAGTAACACTGCATGCTTGTAAACTAAATGTTACTAAACTCATAACATCTTTAAAATGAAACAATGTTAATATACTGATCAGTTTTTGACAGATAATTTGTGAAATGTGTTAATTTAAGGCCTGTATGGAGATTCTCTGAAGAGGAAGGCAGTGGTCAGTGACAAGGTAAGAAAAGATAAGAGTTGTCTGTTGTATCAAATCTACTTTTACTTTGACGTTTTAGTTTTCTGAACTCACTGTGTCTACAGATGATCGAGATCCTTTTCCAGTTTGCTGAGCATGCTTTGAAAAAGTGTCCAGAACAGGGCAAAATCCAAGTGATGGAGCAACATTTCCAGGTACACTAAACTGCCTTAGAGAACATATTTAGTGTGTAGTCTGTCACAACGTTAGTACAGTAGCGTAGGACTGGATCAAGTCCAACCGGTGTAGAATTTTTAAGACCAGTATCTCCAACAGTTGGTGATTTAGAAATCTGATAAAATGTGTAACGTATTTTCTGATGTAAAACTTGTGGCAGAAAATATATGATAAAGTAAACAAAGAGCAGCAGTAAGACGAGGTGAAAGACGTGTTCAACAGAAGCCTAAAACTGTGATGGTGTCAGCCCGGAAACACATACATGTTGTGCTTTACGAGTCAGACACTGTAATTCGAGTTATTAATATGCTGGACATAAAAATAAATATGGCTGCTGTACTAATTGGACAATACTGACCATATTATATTTGACATGCTGGTTTTTGTGTGATGTTAAATTTTATTGCAACATAGTTGTTAAACCATGCTATATGCTGAGAAACATAAAACATAATGGACATAAGCTGTGCAGTACTTGTAATATAACTAGCAAGATCAATATAAAGCAGTAGGTTCTACTTAGTTTGTCACTCTGTTAGTGTGTTTCAGAAAGTCCTCGTGTGGTTTTACAAAGCACTGGTTCCAGCCCAGTTAACAGGCTGGTTAAAACTGATTTTCAGATTATTTCTTCTTTCTACTTTTCATTAAACTGACGAGCCACCTGTCTGAACAGTTTCTGGTTTTACATCTGATATTATTTTTGGCAATGTTTTACTTATTATTTCAGGATCTGAATTCATCAAGCATATTGGCTTCAAATTCAGTATTTTGTAGAAAAAAAAGATTCCCCGGTTTGCAAAGTATTATAATTAGAGCTAGGGACATTCCAACGAATTTCTTAGTTGACTCAACGACAAAGACAAATGAGACTAACTGACTAAGAAACACTCAGATATCAGCTTCAGTTCCAGAAGAGTTTAATGGACAAAGGCAAATCCATCAATCACACGCTTGCTTAAATGTGCGGCATCATAACAACATTAGACATTATACTCAAAACAGACAAACTGATATAAAATATAAAAATCTAAATATAATCAAAAAAATCTAATATAAAAATGAAAGCATGTTATCACAAAAGATGTGTAAAAAATAAATAAAGACTGAAAAGTGTGCCTGTGGATTATGAATGATGCACATTGATCAAAAATGAATGACAACCACGTTAATAAAAGTTAAATGGTAAAATAACGAAACAAAATCGTGCAGCATCATTTTTTCCCCACTTATCTGAAGTTGGACTGCACATGTGTAATCCCTCCAGTGTGTCCTGCGCCCGGTCGTGCATGCCTGCCCATCACCCACCCACATCACCCGAGAGGCTACAGCCTCAATTGGCTCCTTTCACTGTGGAGGAGAAGTGCCTCTACTCTGAGCCCCTCCCAATTGACTGAAGTCCTCACCCTCTGCTCGGGCAGAGCTCATCCACCTTTCAGAGAAGGCTCATTGTATCTGTGATCTCATTCTGATGGTGTTAAGAAAAAGATCAGGCCTAGATTAACAGATTGATGGTGTTTCTCAACAATGATGCTCCATCTGGTGGCAGGTGGCTGTACAACATTTAGGATACAGAAATTTACCCGTGTTGTTCCAAAAAGTGATTTCCAATTCAAATCAATTCAATTTTATTTACACAGCACCAAATCACAACAACAGTCGCCTCTAGGCTTTTAAATTAGACCCTACAATAATAGATACAGAGAAAACAATCATATGACCCCCTATGAGCAAGCACTTTGGCGACAGTGGGAAGGAAAAACTCCCTTTTTTTTTTTTTTCTTTTTTTTTTTTGTCTGTCCCATTTGGTTCTTTAGCCGTCAGAATTGTTGTCTGAAGACCAACAAGGATACCAAATGGATTTATTTTGCCAAATGGATCATCATGGCATTGCCGTATTGGTCCATTTGATCAAACTTTGTTGTTATTATTTACTTTATTTTCAGTTGTTACAGATGGGACAGACATGACTGGGGGATAGGAAAGGGAGAAAGAAAGAGAGGAAGGAAAAGAAAAACAGAAGGGAAAAGGGACAGTGAGAAAGGGCACTTACAAAGACAAAGAGAAAAAAAAAATCTCCTGGATCACCTGTTGAGAGAAAAAGAAGAGAAAACAAGCAAAAAACCCCAAAACAAAGCAACATACTAAACACAACACCATCACGTTAATCTAGCTAAGTGTGAACAGCAGTAAATACTAAATATTGAATGTTGTTGTGCAGCACGCAGGACAGACAGTGCACAATGTGCTTTGAAGTAGCAGCTAAGAAAGGTGTAGTTTATGTCTACGAGCAGTGAACACCCGTGTGCACACCTGTGTGGATCAACGCGCTTGTATACCAAAGGTTTCCCCAAGTAACGGTCTGCTAGAGGGTGTGGAGGCCCATAGCCCCGTCCCCCAGGGCATGAAGCAGGCATGGAGGAGATCCAGGCTCCAGACATCCAGAGGCCCCAGAGTGCGAGAGCCCAAGGAGGACCACTGGAGGGGCATCCGTGCCACCCTCCTGGGAAGGGCTGAGGAGATCCCCAGACGAGGGGTCACCCAGTAGCCACGGAGCAGAAGCCAGAGGGGGCTGCACCGGCGAGCCCGCCGGCTCTGCCGGCAGCCAGCTGTGCCAGAGTGAACCGAGTCGCAGGCCCGAGGCGGAGGCCGAGGGCCCCTTGCCCCGGAAGAGGCCTGACCGAGCGACAGGCACCAGGCCCGCCAAGTAGCCACCGGGAGTGAGCTGGTGCATACCTGAGCGCCCAGCCCGGACACCAAGAACCACCAATGCACCAACCCCTGAGGGCATCAGTTAACGGCAGGGAGTGTGGTGAGGGAGATAGGCCTCCACACTTGGAGGGCCTGGGAGTTCCCAGGAGGTGGAGTCTAAGACCCGACCTGACATATAGACACAGACAAACAGGCACACACAGACATAAACATGCTTTCCCACCCTCATGCACACATATACAAACACTCAGCACTCACCCAACGTAGGGATAGACATACATAGACATGTACACACAATCATACTCCCCAAACATACTCTATACCCGGGTCCAGGTACCCTCGCCCCCAGAGGGGAAGCGGCACCAGACCCAAGAGATGTGACCCTTTCCCCGGGGTGGAGGCAAGCAGACCGCCCCAGGCTCCGCAGCAGCAGGGAGGCCAATCGGACAGCCAACACCTCCTCCCAGCCCCGCCCGATGGCTAGTAGAGAACGGGGGTGTGTTAAGACCCCATACCTCCCTCCTCCCGCTCATGTGTAGTGTTGCTGCGTGTTGTTCTAAAGTGCATTTAAAACACGGGAGAGCATGGTGCTGCTGCCAGAGAGCAGCAGGTGTTAGCACGGCCCCTCCCGAGAACCGTCAATGTCTACATGGATTTAAAGTTGAGTGGTGGGCTCCGGCGCCAGAGGTAGGATTGAATACACAGACTGTCCACTGGACGCCGTTAACGTGGTCACCCTCAAGGCCCTATATGTATGTGTGTGTTATGAGAGTGTGAATAATGTGGATGTCTAAGTTGTGGAATAAAATTGAGGCACAGGTGGCCAGAAGGGGACAGAGGGGGGGGAATGCCTCCCCTGCACCCTGGTGACACACCCGCACCCCAAGGCCCTACCTGTGTGGGTGGGTGTGGTGGGCGGGAAGAGGGAGGCAGCCGGGGATGGGGAGGAAAAGAAGGGAGGGTAAGATGCCCCTCCTTAGGGCCAACTCCCCGCTGACCCCAGTAGGCACCCCGTCCTCTGGTACCCACCAAGGCAAGGGAGCCCAGGCCCATCCAGACCGGGGCCTATGGCAGCAGCACCGCTAAGCCCCACAGGACCTGGGGAAGCCCACCCCACCCCACCGCAGAGGAAACTATACCCACCCCAACATTCAATCATCTCCAGACTACACAAGACAACAGACACCCAGGTTAGGTTTATTCTCCACCTCTCCTGTGTCTCTCCCCACCTGCAGAGTGGACTTCTGCAAGGATGGAACAACCTCCCTGCCAGTTGACCAGAGCCCCCAGTTATGCCGATGCACCAGAGGCCCCTGCGCCGGGCTGAGCCCCGTGCACCCACCCGCCCACAACCTCGGCGACACACCGACGAGGACCGAAGCCCCCAAGGCCCAGCCAGAGCCCCATCACGGAGACGAAGCACCCCCGAACCCCAAGCCCCAACGCCTGCCCCGGATCCACTCAGGGGCAGCCAGGCTACCAGACCAGTAACCTACGTCCGCCAGTACAGACCATCCCCCAGCCCTGCTGCACGCAGCCACGAGGAGAACACCCTCTAAGAGCGACCAGAGCCACTAACCAGGTTATGACCACAACCCCCCGGGTTGAGCCCTCCAGGGATAACGTCTCTAGGGGTTCTCCTGGCGCCCTATGCCCGTCCCAACCTCCACATCAACCACAATAGCGAAGGCAGGACCAAACCATGACCCCCACCCCCACTAGGTGATGAAGCCGATCAAAGGAGCCCAAAGGGATTGATCAAATGTGGTGGCAGAGGCTGTATCAAGACTAATGTGATCTATTAGATGGTTTTTATATTGATTAGAATTAAGATTATTTTTATTTTTCCAGTTAAGGAGGACCGTTTTCTTGGCAATGCATAGGGCTGTAAAAACAATGTGGGCTGTGTTTATTTCTGCAGTGACCTCATCCAAGTTGCTCAGCAAGCATACTAAAGGGGAGGCTGGAATGTTACATTTCAGACACTTTGATAAGTCTTCACATATCTCACGCCAAAACTTCTGCACTGGTGGACAGAACCAAAGGGCGTGGATGTAATTGTCTGGTGTATTGGTTTGACAGTGTGAGCAGTTGTTGGAAGATGTAAAGCCCATCTTGAACATCCGATGACCAGTATAGTGCACTCTATGTAGTATTGTATTAATTGCAGACTGGGATTTTTAATCAATTTAAAGGTTTTTAAGCAAACCTGAGACCAGAAGTTTTGGTCTAAGCTTACTGATAAATCTGCTTCCCACTTTGCAATAGGAAGGGATATTGATTCATCTATTTTAGAAAGTGTTCTGTATATTTTAGATAATAATTTGGGGGATTTAAGAGTAAGAAAGTGTACCGCACTTGGTGGTGTTTGTAATTCAGCTTGACTGAGGTTAAATCTCTTTTTTACTATGGATTTAATTTGTTGATATTCTAAAAATCTTTTCTTGTTGATCCCATATTGTGTAACTAGTCTGTCAAATGGAATAAATTCTGTTCCCTCTAATATATGTTCTAAGTATTTAATTCCTTTACAACTCCATTCTGGAAAATTAATCATATTGTTTTGTAATATATCAGGGTTGTTCCAGATAGGTGTACGTTTGCATGGGATTAATGAGGACGCTGTCATTTTAGAAACTCCCACCATGCTGTCAGAGAAGAGCTGATGTTGATGCTTTTAAAGCATTCATGTCTTTTGATGTTTGAGCTGATAAATAGTAGGTCTGAAATTTCTAGATTATTACATAGTGCCTGTTCTACATCTAGCCAGGGCTCATCTAAGAAGCTGTGTTTAAACCATCTAGAGATGAACTGAAGCCTGTTGGCTAAAAAATAGTGATTAAAGTTAGGCAGATCTAATCCTCCTTTATCCTTGGTCCTTTGTAATGTTTTTAAGCTGATACGTGGGGGTTTGTCTTTCCAAAGGAATTTAGAAATACATGAGTCTAGAGATCTGAACCAATCTTGTGATGGCTTATTTGGGATCATTGAAAACAAATAGTTTATTTTTGGCAAGACCATCATTTTTATAGCGGCAACCCTTCCCATGAGTGATATGGGTAAAGATTTCCATCTAGCCAGATCGCTTTCTACTGTCTTTAAAAGCGGGATGTGGTTTAATTTAGTTAATTCTGAAAGCTTAGGAGAGTTATTGATACCTAAATATTTTATATTTCCAGATTGCAGTGGTGTAGGAGAAGAATTATGGAAGGAGCAATTAATCGGAAGAACTGTAGATTTTGACCAGTTGATTGAATAATCTGAGACTCTTGAAAAAGAGTTTATCAGTTCAATCACCCCAGAGAGACTGGTTTGTGAGTTTTGGAGAAAAAGTAACACATCATCCGCATAAAGGCTGATTTTATGTTCTACATTCTTGCATTTTATGCCCTTAATTACTGAATTCTGTCTAATTGCTGCTGCTAGTGGCTCAATAAAAATTGCAAACAGTGAAGGGAGAGTGGGCATCCTGCCTGGTGCCCCTCAGGAGACAGAAGCTGGAGGATGTTTGGTCATTTGTTCTGACACAAGCTGTTGGGGAATTATATAATATTTTTAACCAGTTTATGAAAGAGGTTCCAAAACCAAATTTGTGTAAAGTTGCAAATAGAAATTTCCAGTTAACTCTGTCAAACGCTTTTTCTGCATCAAGAGACAATATTATGGTTTCAATGTTTTTACTGCATGAGTAGTCTGTTAAATTAAGTAATCTACGTGTATTTGTTGATGAGTGCCTACCTTTTATGAAACCAGTTTGGTCAGGATGAATTAAAAGGGGGGTTATTTTCTCTAATCTCTTTGAGAGAGCTTTGCAGATTATTTTGAGGTCTACATTAATAAGGGATATTGGACGATAGCTTGAGGGATATACAGGGTCTTTGCCTGGTTTTAGTAAGAGACTGATATTTGCAGAGTTCATATTTGATGGAAGTCTGCCATTTTCTTTGATTTCCTGCAACATTCTGTAAAAAACTGGTGCTAGAATCGTCCAGAATTCTTTGTAGAATTCTGCAGGAAAGCCGTCTGGACCTGGAGCCTTATTATTGGGCATACTTATCAGGGCTTCCTGGAGTTCACCTGATGTCAGTGGCGAATCCAGTGCCATTGCTTGGGTGTCTAATAATTTTGGAAGAGTTATGTTGTCCAGAAACTGATCAATTTCGTTTTTAGATGGGTTTATTTGTGGTGTATATAAAGTTTCATAGAAATCCCTAAAAATTGTGTTTATTTTTTTAAGATCATATATTGTATTCCCAGATAAATCTTTAACAGCACATATAGTTGTTTTTTCTTTATTGATTTTTAACTGGTTAGCAAGAAATTGTCCGGATTTGTTACCGTGTTCATAATTTTGCAGGCGAAGTCTTTGCACTAAGAATTTAGTCTTTTTATTAATAATTTCATTTAATTCTAGTTTTGTTTTGCGTATTTTGTTTAATATTTCTTGATCTTGGTGGGACACGTAGGCTTTTTCTAAGGATTTGATGTTTTTTTCTAGTTCTTGAATATTTTTGTTTTCTTCTTTCTTCTTATGTGATGAGAAAGAAATTATTTTACCTCTCATCACGGCTTTCCCTGCTTCCCAGAGGACAGATGCTGATGTTCCGGGAGTGTCATTAAAGTCTAAATATGAAGTCCACTCTTTTTTAAAATATTTAATAAAGTCTTCATCTTTAAGCAGTGATGTATTAAATCTCCAGTTTTTACTTGGCATAGTATTATTCTTGTGCATTAGTGTTAAAGATACAGGAGCATGATCGCTGACAGCTATAGGGTGAATCTCAGTGTCTGAAATGTCCCTCAGCAGTGAGCTGCTGACCAAAAAATAATCCAGACGAGAGTAGGAGTGATGAACATGAGAGAAGAAAGAATACTCCTTACTGGTGGGGTGGAGGGAGCGCCATGCATCGCAAAGACCAAAGTCGCTCATATACTGTTTGATTATATTTGTGGACTGGCAATTACACGGAGTTCCTGCTGTGTTTAGCCTATCCATTTCTTCATTTAGTCCCAGGTTGAGGTCTCCCCCAAGAACAATTGTGCAATCTAGGTGTTCGGAGAGTGTACTAAAAAAACCGTGGAAGAATGAGGGGTCATCAACATTCGGACCATATATAGTTAAAATACCTAGCTTTTGGTTAAGTATAGATAGTTTGACTATTAGGAATCTGCCCTCTGGATCTATAACTGTATCGAGTATTGTGAAATTAATAGAAAAACTCCCTTTTAACAGGAAGAAACCTCCGGCAGAACCAGGCTCAGGGAGGGGCGGGGCCATCTGCCGTGATTGGTTGGGGTGAGAGAAGGGAGACAGGATAAAGACATGCTGTGGAAGAGAGACAGAGATTAATAACAGATATGATTCAGTGCAGAGAGGTCTATTAACACATAGTGAGTGAGGAGGAAAAAGGTTTCCAGTGTTTCCATTCGGTCTATCTCTGTCCTTGCTTACATTTGTAAATATTCTGCAGTCAACATATTTACCAGTTGGTTATGTATAAGAGTTAAGATGCTGATTATTACTGTTTAATCATCTCTGTTTTGAAGTTATTCTTCACCTACCCCACCCTCTCTGTGTTTCTCTCAGGATGTAGTTCCAGTCCTGGTGGATTACTGCCTGCTGCTGCAGAGGGCGTACGTGCACACACACATGCGCGCACACACACACGCACACACATGCGCACACACACACACCTGTGCCACGACGCATTTTCAGGAGCTGTCAAACAGATACTTTGGTGTACAGTAGAGTTCATTGTTGACTGATCATCAGCCGTCCACCACCGTGGATGTGGGCTGAATATTTATTTTTCATGATTAAAAACTGAATCACATCCTAGCCAGATACAGATGCCACAATATCTGGTGACTACAATGCAGTAATTATTAATAATTTCATATTCAAAACACATTCACAGAAGGTCCTGAGTTCAGCTCCACCACCTGGCCTTTATGTGAGAGTTTGCATGTTCTCCCTGTGTTTGCGTGGGTTCTCTCCGAGTACTGCGGCTTCTTCCCACAGTCCAAAAGGTGTGACCCTGATGAGGATGAGGAGAAGAGGATGGATAACCTTTTACGTCTGCTATTTTATCTTTGGGGCAGCGTTGGCTCAGGTCGTCTAGCAATCGGAAAGTTGGTGGATCAGTTGACTGCGTATAACCGTGAATGTCAGATAAACCACTTAAGTATAGAAAAAAGTGCTTCTATGAATGTGTGTGATGAGTTGAATGAGGCTTAGTTTGAAGAAAAAAGCTTAATAGCTATCAGTCCCTTTATCTTTAAGTCGAGAGGCTGTGACAGTGTAAACTTACTGAATAATATTTAACAAAGTGGGTCATCAAAACTCCTGACACTAAAATGAAGACAAAAGATCTTAACATTTCTTGTGTAATTTTATTCATTTAATCAATTTAATGTAGGGTTTTAAACTTGCAGATAGCATTTGAAACCTGGTTACAGATTACAATGAAAATATTTCGAACATTTAAAAAACTCCACCAATGCACAGGTGTGTATGCTGTAACACCTCTGTAAGTGTGTGCTTGGGTCTGAGCAAGCACATGGAAGTACAGTACTTCATACTTCATTGTACCACAAACAATGTTGACTTCAGATTTTCTTTTTCTCTGTGTGTGTGTGTGTGTGTGTGTGTGTACAGTGACCTCCTCTTTAACCAGCTGTATTCGCGGCTGGTAGAGA
Source organism: Oreochromis aureus (assembly GCF_013358895.1). NCBI lineage: Eukaryota > Metazoa > Chordata > Actinopteri > Cichliformes > Cichlidae > Oreochromis > Oreochromis aureus. The sequence goes on along the minus strand of NC_052954.1, from coordinate 2,229,761 downwards.
ATATGGTTGCTAAGGCTGTGTTCTTGGAGTCACTGGAGTCGTACATTGTAGCTGATCGTGTTGGACACCTCACTCCAGCCATTATGAGGGACCTCCTCGACCACTACCATAGTAATGGCATGATGGACAGTCTGGAGAGATGCATCGTCCACCTAGATGTTACCAGCTTGGACATACAGCAGGTGTGTATGCATGTGTAGTAAAAACTGTGCGAGCTGTCAAACTCTTTATATAAATCAGAAACGGCGACGAGGTTCTGTGTTTGTGTCAGCAGCGGCCCACCAAATGACTGAGAACAGTCTGATTACTCTTCACGGTTATACTGATAAATGGTCCTCTGTGTGTGTGTGTGTGTGTGTGTGTGTGTGTGTGTGTGTGTGTGTGTGTGTGTGTGTGTGTGTAGGTGGTTCAAGTATGTTGGGAGAACCAGCTCTATGATGCAATGATCTACGTTTTCAACAGTGGAACGAATGACTACATCACTCCAATGGAGGTAAGTCCTCCACTAAAAACCTTAGACTTTTGTCATAGCAGGGCAGTTTCTTTACAGAATTATTATTTTATTGTCTGACATGAATTGGAGTAATGAAAATGTACCAGTTTAAGGTTCCAAAGTCTGGGAGTTTTTCCATCTATGTGGATTTAAGATGAGAATGATCAATGCTCATAAAAATCACGTTTGTTGGACAGTCTGTCAGACAGATGTACTTTGTTAGAGGGTTGTCATGGCAGCAGAGCTGAATCAGTCTTTTGGAGAAGACGGACCTCCATCTGCACCACGTACTGGTGCATGATGGGTAACAGTTTGTTTACTGATCTTCTCTCCACCAAAGCTTCTTTTTTCTTTTTTTTTAACAAACCTTTAAAAAAACACATCTGAATTGATTGATTCATTGATTGATAAATCCTTCTGTTCTTTATTTCAGAAACTCTTTGCAGTGATCGGTCCAACACTTAAGGAAGGAAGGAGCCTAACAGGTAACACTCAAAACCACATTTGATCTTGATCGTAAAGCTTTTCCTAATATCAAACATAATCTCTGGATTTCTCTTCTTGGTTAGATGAGAACGTGGTAATGGGAAACAAACTACTCGTGTACATAAGGTAACTCATACAAATATCTATTTATTCCTCAGTTTATTATAGCCCAAACCTCTTTTTGGCATATATGCTACTTTTACTGTGGAAGAGGAGTCAAACGTTTATTGTGATTTTAAGGCCGTGGCTTTAGAGGTGCTAAGAAAAATTCCCAATGCATTAAATTGGATTGTTTGGAATGAAATTAATTCCAAATGTAAAGCAAAGAGCCCTCACTCACTGTGTTTGTGCACTTCATTTGAACTTTTTACAGCCATTAATCTTTGTATTTTGTACACAGTATCTTAACACTCACCACTGTTTATACATACATCTGACAATATATGTGTGTGTGTGTGTGTGTGTGTGTGTGTGTGTGTAGCTGTTGTCTTGCAGGAAGAGCATATCCACTTGGAGATATTCCAGAAGACCTTGTGGTTCAAGTCAAGAACCAGGTATGCAGATACAGTTTGGGGTGTTTGTTGTATTGATTAACTACAAATAATCCTACATGGCAATGATTTGTAGACTAAGACGTGATGAGTAAGAATAATTCTCTGCTTGGGGTTACCTCGTGTCTCTGCTGCTAATTAAAAACGTGGAATTGCTGGCTCTGACAGTGGCTTCCATTTACCAAACACAAGACTCATCAGTTGGCTCTCCACCTCCATGTGATCTTATATCAGCTTGAATAGCCTCAGACCTCTCTGTCCATGTGCTGTTCGTGTCCACTGTACTATCTCCATCATTTTAAATCACAGAGCCTGCAGGTCCATTTGTACTATGAACGTCTATTATCAGTTAAGACTGTTGCTCTTGCTAGTTAACAGAAATACTAACTGATTAAACACAGTTTTCTTCGGTTCAGTTCAATCTGATAGCACCCAGTCACGAGAATGGAGGACTGTCTCGCTCCATCAGAGGAAACTGGACATAACCAACCAGAGCGATGTGCTGATATTAGAAAACAAGGCTAAGTACTTACAGTTTTAGTGATATAGCAGAGCAATATAGCTGGTTGGGTCAGTCCCCTCCCAGCCTTTTTTCAAAATCGACTGGATGTTTGCCTCATTTCACTGAGTCAGTGATCATCCTCAGTATAATAGGGACTAATTGTGTCTAATAAGCCATCTGGGTCACGGCCTTCCCAGAAGGGAAAGCAGGAATGGGATTCAAGAGTTCAGTTTTGGAGATCATCACTCACAGTGTGATTCAGTTTGGGATTGTTAGATTGTTAGAGGAACACCAGACGATGATCTGAGATCAGATTTGCAGTCCTCAAACTACAGAATCTGTATGGAGGAAATCTTAATAAAGAGTCAACCTTTAATCTTCGTGTGAAGCCATTCTTTTGCTTTAGATTCACATTTGGGGTCATTGTTCTGTTGAAAGGTGAAATTCCTCCTCGTCGACAGCATTCCAGCAGACACCTGAAGGCTTTGGGAGAACAGTGAGTTCAGGGAAGCTGCCAAGAGACCTACAGCAACACTGAAGGAGCTGCAGGAATTTCTAGAAGTATTGGTTGTGTTGTACATACAACAATCTCCAGCATTCTCCATATCTCGTGTTTAGTGCAAAAACAACACTTTGCATCGTCAGCAGAACACCAAGCCCACTGTGAAGAGTGATAGTGCCATGCTTTTGGACTGCTTTTCTTCAGCTGTAACGGGGCCTTTAGTCAAGATGATGGGAGGAATACACAAAAAGAAGCTGAAGAGGAATTTCACCTTCAACATGAGAGCTACAGGTTTACACTGAGAGTCATGTTGAAGACAAATACATACAGATTAGATATGCAGACGTGTAAAGATGCGGTACGATTTTCACAGGATGTCGTTAGTAGTATGTGAACATCTTTTGTTTTAACACATTTTTATATCACATTTAACATCCGTTTATTTGAAGTGTTTTCTATGTCTGTTTGGTTACAACGTGCAGGGTCCCACACAGTTCAGCATCATTTCAGGTGTGATTGTTAGAATGGTTCGTTTATAACATCGTCTGTTGAGCAGCACTGAAATGTAACTTTATCTCTGAGTTTCATAGTTTTAGACTCGTTGGTTTGTCTCATCGTGTCTCTCGGATTAGCCGACTAAGAAATTGGTCACCGGGAACATCCGTGGATTACTCACAGAGAAACCTTTCAGTGATACTGGGGCCTTTTTTCTAAACACTGGTAACTAATGTTTGACATGTTTTTGTGTCCGTCAGGTTTTTGACTTCCTAATCCGTCTCCACTCAGCTGACTCGTCCGAGGAAGAGGAAGTTTTTCCATTTATTCGTACACTCCTCCACTTTGACACCAGGGAATTTCTCAACGTTCTCGCCATGGTGAGATTAAAAATTAAAATGTAATCAAAATGTCTTCAGATCTGGGTTTTTTATTTGAATTTCTTTGTTTTTGTTTGTGGTTTAGCCTGGCTTGGTTTGACAGTTTAGTGGTTTACCCAGTTGGCTGGTTTCCCTGGTTCGACTGCAGGAGGAGACGCAAATCTCTCTGGGAAGATCATCTGTCATTAAAATATGGCAAACAGAGACAGTAACAATTATGAACATAAAGAATCTTACAAAGACAACTAGTGGGCATACAGAGACTGTGCCAGCGGTGGAAGCCTTTCCCACAGCCACTGATAAAGTGCCCCCTCATGTACAGTATCCAAATTCTTTACTGGGTTTATTGGATGCCAAGTTAAGCTCCTTGATATAAACTTGGAATAACTTTATATAGATACTTTTCCAAGTTCCTCACATCAGCTAGCTCTGTCACACAGAGCTAGCTGTCGCATTTATCAGCGGTCGCATTTATCAGTGCGCTTCAGTGCTAACATGCACATTTTTTGTTTTCAGATATTGAGTTCACAGGTCAATGTTTGTGGCTGTTTTTTGGACTGTCATTTGTGACCCGTTGTTAATGTTGTGTCAGAGAACTCGAATGCAGGATGCACAGAAAGGTTTAACAGTTTATTTCACAAACAGGAGTAAGAGTGTGATGCCACATGAGTGTGGTAGAGGAGCTGTGCAGGTATGCAGGGAACTCCAAGCTCAAGATCAGTCCAGGCTTTTCTTTTATGTCTGTTTGTTAACTTAGGAGTGGGAATTAGAGTTGACAGGCAGGGTTGCAAGGGGGGAGGGGTCAGCAAAAGTCAAGACTTGGGCACTGGGCCAAAACCTCAGGGAAGTGGAAATGTTAGCAATTGTTGAATTGCTGAAAGTGTCGTTCCCTTAATGCAGAGAGGCAGAGTGAATGTGAAGCGACAGGTCAGCACTGGGAGGCCACCACAGTACCCTGAAGATCACCTTTAAGTGTAGATATATTTTAAAAACCACAGAGTGCAGACCGATGTGGGAAAGTAGAGTTTCACTCAAAACAGTGAAATGTCAGTTATAACTTTTATGGTTGTTCTTCACTCATTAGGATGTTCTCACTTCTTTTTTAGACATTTGAAGACTTTAAAAATGACAAGCAGGCCCTTGAGTACCAGCAGAGGATAGTGGACATCTTACTTCAGGTAAAATGACACTGTGGACAGTATGGACCCAGGACGCACACGACAGCTGTGAAAAACTCTTTATTATTTGTTCACACAAGCGTATTATGTGTCGTGGCAGCCATGGCCACCCACACGCTGCTCTCCTCCAGCTCCGGAGTCACTGAAATAGGCAGAGTGCAATTGCTGAAGTGTTTGACAGCCTCCCTGACACTACACCCTGAGCCCGCTGCACCACCCTCCTCTGCAGCGGAGCCACACACAAATATCTAAAATGCTGCTGGGTTGTTTAACTTCTTCAATATTTTGTTTATTTGATCATTTTATTTGAGAAAACACATTTGATTCATGTGAATATCCTCATGCAGCCAACATTAGGTTTATGGTAGCCACATTTTAAACAGACAAACTCATTAAAACACATTCTCTCCAGTAATCACGTTTAGGTTTCTGAACTATAAATATCTTCACTGCTGGATCATCTCAGTCATCCTGACACAAACTTTCTCGTTGCTGTTGTTTGACTATGATTACTCTTGTGTAAGTTGGCACTCATGTCTTTTCTTGCCGTTTCCTTTCCTGAGGAATGGTTTCTTTACAGCCATTTGTGACCCAAAGACCTGATGCATCTCTCAGTCGTGTGTTGGGTCTTTGCTGGATTTCTTTTTCCTCTGTCTTAAGGACAGTTTTTAGGCCTCGCACCTTTGTGAAGGACACAATAAAAAACAAGTCTTCAGATGTTTGGGAATCACTTTGTTGGTAGACAATTATTTTATGTCTGTAATAACTATGCTATCTTTGGCATTTTATAGATTCAGCTAGTGGATGCAAATAAAAGAAATAGTCTGAAAACTTCTGGCTCATTTCTTGCGTTTCTTTGTTATGATTGAGTGATTAATCGATCAATGTTTAATTGATGAAAACAAACAGACAAAACATTCCTCTGAAAATGGTCTGGGACCAGGACTGGACTCAAAATTAGTCCAAAGAAACACCTTCAGTCCTTCAGAAAGTAAATCTGGCTCAGTGGGAGAAATAGACAAAGAAATGATGGTGGCTCAAGACTTTTGCACAGTGCTGTAGCTAAAATCCAAAATAAGAAATTCTTTATTTTATACCATATTTGGGAAATAAAAAATGACGTAATGGAAAGATAACAAACTGTGCTAAACGTATAAAGTTTACTCATGTAGTAAGGTACAGTTCATTTGTATTGTTTCTAACTGTTGTTTGCATTTCTGTTTTTCTAGGTAATGGTGGACAACCCAGACTTTACTCCCTCCCAAGTGGGCGGACTCTTCACCTTTTTAGCTCGTCAGTTGGCCAAACCAGACAACACACTGTTTGTGAACAGGAAGCTCTTTGATCAGGTGACCAGTCAGCTGTTATATGTTCAGTTCAGGCTCTTTTTGAACCAGGCCGTCCTTAAAGCAATTTCAATGTTTATTCAGCATTTCTTATATGACGACATCACAAGCTCAGCACAAAAACCACATGACCACGACCTACAACCCTAATATATTAATAAATTGATTTCCTAATTTGGGGGACAGCATGGAATCCTGCCTGGATTTAGAGGAGAAACTAGAATCATTATTCTCGTTGCAAAGCAGCTTCCAGAACTGTGACGACGCTCAAACCAAAAACATGCACAAACACAAACTTTTACTCTGCTTACTTACTTGTCTTGAAATAAATTAGTTTTTGATTCTGTGTTGTTCAGAGCTTGGAACAGGTGAACCGTGGCTGCATCAGGCAGCCCCCAGCGCCTCTGTTTATAAAGTCTTAATTCATTATATTGGTTAAACTAATACCTAAATATATGTTGGTCAGTATTAAGCAATTAAGCATGCATATCAGCAATATCACATATAAATTATGAACATACTTAATACTATTTCTGTCATTCAGCATTATGTATAATGATGGGCCACATTCCTAATCTGCCATATTCCTGCAGTCAGTCTCACACACAGACGTCAGCTGGCAAAGTCGAAGCTGGATCACGTCTGTGCACACAGTGTTTAGAATCATTTTCATTACTGCATTTCTCATTCAACATATTAATTACACTTATACTTTAATTATATTTTTGATTAAGAATTATGGATTTAGTCTTAGGAAAAGCACATCTCACCACTTTGTATCTCTTTAAGGCAAAAGGCTGCATGTTAAGTCCTTTTGCCCTCTCCCAGATGTAATGAGAAGCCAGCCAGGCGGACTCTCGACAATAAACTGAAAATTAATCGATGACATGTTTCAACTTTGAGTCTTTAAATGAATTTGTTTGTCTTTACTCTGTCCGATCTTTAAATGATCTCATTCTCTGTGTAGGTGCTGGAGTTCCTTTGTTGTCCGGACGATGACTCCCGACACACTGAAAGGCAGCAGGTAAAATACACAAACCGTCCGTCTCTCTGTCATAACTCTGTGCTCGCTCGCCGATAGGCGTCGACCTCCTTGGCACAGGAACCAGACACAGTGTTTTCTATAACACTGATGTCGCCGCCTGCTTTGTACTCTGGTTGTAAATGTGCCTCAGGATCACAGACTGCTGGGGAGTGCAGGTCCTCAGAGCCCTACGGCTGATGCTGTCAGGGCCAGCAGTATTCAGCATGCTATCCATGTAGCATAGAAAACACACAACATAGAAAATACATCAAATGTTTACACTGAGAACACGAACTGTTTTAAGACAAACATGAGCTAATTTTGAATTTGGCATTCGAAGCAGCACATCTGAAAAAAGTTGGACAGGTCTGTGTTTCCCACAGTGCAGCATCCCTCCTTCTTTTAACTACAGTCTGTAAACACCTGTGAATGGAGGAGAGCAGCTGCTGTTGTTCTTGTCTGACATACAGCTGTGGACAGGAACGTCGTATCATTTCACTCAACGGATCTCCTTCCAGGATCGACTGATTGTGCAGCATACATCTTTAATAACTGTGACATCACGTGGATTTAGAGAAAATCCCAAATAAATTCAGACTTGAGCATACAAGTCTTGATGAGTGTATTCAAACCTTTGACCACAGCTGTTGCATTCAGCTGCGGGATTCAAGCTTAATAACTGAAGAACTAAACATGTGGAACTGCTCACATATTCTGGTTTCATGTTTCAGCTCTTTTTTGTGATTGATTTAAAGGTTCTGCTGGAGCTTCTGCAGGTCGGGGGTGTAGTCCAGTTTAATGAAGAAAGACTCCTGATGCTGGCAGAGAAAGCCAAGTTGTAAGTACCTGAACACAACGAAGGAGAATTTTAAAAACTTTTAACTGCAACTTTCATCAACACTTACAATAACTGCATATGCGGTTATTGTAAGTTTTGATGAAAGTTGCAGATAGATTTGTCCCAACGCATAGCATGAAGCCATTTGATCGATAGAAAATACAAATATTATAGTGTTTTATTGCCGCTTTAACTTTGTCAATATTTGATGCACACAACATATTTGTGATACACCAATTTCACTCTTGTGGATGTGGATTTTCACATCAATACTGGTGATATAAGATTGTGGATCTTTTGCCTTACATAAGTTCTGCTACCTGTGAAAACAGCTGAGAGAATGGGAATTTATATATGAATAAATAGTCTGCCCCAGGGCAGCTGTGGCTACAACTGTAGCTTGCCTCCACCAGTGTGTGAATGTGTGTGTGAATGGGTGGATGACTGGGTGTGTAAAGCGCTTTGGGGTCCTTAGGCGGGGGTAGTAAAAGCGCTATACAAATACAGGCCATTTACCATTTACCAAATAATGTAATTCAAATGGTAGCAATGCTATAGGTTTTTCTTATTATTATACTGTCTCTTACCACCAGCTACCAAATCTGTGAATTTCTTTATGAGAAGAATCATCAGTATGACATGATCATTGACTGCTACCTGAATGACCCCCTCAGAAAGGTACGGCAGATTATTCAGTTCATTTGACTTAAAAGTGTAAACTTGCAAATGTAAATATTATATATATGGAATAATTGACGTGTGTGTGACTGTTTGTCAGTGGGAAATCTTTAACTACATCCACAACCTGCTGTCCATGCCTGGATACAGCAACGAGGAAAAACAAAGAGTCAAGAGCAAAGTGCTGAAACACATAAGGGTTAGTAGATACACACACACACACACACACACACACACACACACACACACACACACACACACACACACACACACACACACACAGCTGAGCATTGCATCCTGGTACTTGTTACTGTGGTGGTTGATGGGTTGAGTGATGACAGGCTAAATGGGTCATATAGTCGTGGGTGTTTAAAATTCTCAGTACAGGTAGAGATTTCTAACATGTTACAGTAGTTCAAATACTGCAGGTAGCAGTAAGTGTTTACAAAAGATAACAGCCTATTTTGGCTCTGTGAGATTCAGTCCTCAGAGATCCACTTTGGTTTCATTTTTGACTCAGTCTTTTTTACAAATCGAGTCAACACTTCAGATCTGAGTGTTGATTTGCAACATACATACATTGCAAACATACATAATTAATTATATAATTAAATACAAGTGCATACGTACATAATTAACATATATGTATGTATATATGCACATACAAAAGTCTAAGAAGGCAAGCAGTCCCCAACTCTGGCGTCACTGTTACTGTGAAAGATCAACAGTACAAGTATTTGTAATTTTGTCTCTGTACACCAGCTGAACTCCAACATGAAAGACAATCCAGATGGGACTGAAGTGCAAACTGGAAGCTTTAATTCAAGAGGTTTAACAAAAGTGTGGCCTTAACTGTCCAAAATGGCATAGATCTCCATTTTCAGAAGCTCAGAAATCAGTCTGGTCTGAAGGTCCGTCAAATGTCTCTGGTGTCCCTCATCTATGAGCATACCGATGCTGTTTTCTCCCTTTAGATGCCCCGACAGGCTTTTACTGTTGACACCTTCAGCTGCTGCTTGTTTGTGGGTCTCTCTTGTTGTGTATAGTGCATTAACCCTCCGGTTGTGTTCACCCCCACCCCCTTACTTTAGTGTTCCCGGTCAAAATGGACCGGTTGGTTTTAACATAAGAAACAATTTTTTTTTTTTTTTTTTTTTTTTTTTTAACCTGTCCCGTTTGGTTCTTTTGCCATCAGAATTATTGTCTAAAGGCGAAGAAAGATGCCCAACGGATTTATTTTTACCAAATGGACCATCCCAGCCTTGCCGTAATGGTCCATCTGATTCACCTTTTATTGTTTATTTTATTTTCACTTGCTGAATACGGGACAGACTTAACTGGAGGAGAGAACGTGGAGAAAGAAAGAGGGAAAGAAAAAAACCTGAGAAGAGGGACGGGGAAAAGGGCAAAAACAAAACCAACAGAATAAGCAGACAAAAATACATATATCAATCACCTGGATCACCTGTTGAGAAAGAAAGAAGAAAGCAAGCAGAAGAAAAGAGAGTAATAAACAACATCACAATGATCTATGGGAATATGACAGTAAATACTAAATATTAAACATTATTGTGCAGCACGTGAGATCGACAGCGCACAGTGTGCTTTGAGGTAGGAGCCAAAAAGGGTGTAGTTGTGTGTGTGATCACCCGTGTGTACACCTGTGAGCATGAGCGCTTGTTTTTAAAAAGGTTCCTTCATGTAACGATCTGCTAGAGGGTGGGGGGGGCCACTGCCCGTCCTCCAGGGCATGACGCAGGTATGGAGGAGATCAAGACTCCAGACATCCAGAGGCCCCCAGAACACAAGAGACCAAGGAAGACCAACAGAGGGGCAGCCGCGCCACTGTCCCAGAAAGAGCTGAGGAGAGTCCCAGATGAGGGGTCACTCAGCAGCCGCGGAGCAGAAGCCAGGGGGGGTTGCAGTGACGTGCCCGTGAGCTCCGCCGGCAGCCAGCTGTGCCTGAGTGGCCGAGCCCCGGGCCGTGAGGCCGAGGGCACCCCATCCCCAAAGTGGCCCGAGCGAGCCCCAGGCTCCAGGCCCCAATAAGCAGCCGCCAAGGAGTGAGCCGGTGGGTACCTGGGCTGAGCCGGTGGGTACCTGGGCGAAAGGTACCCACCGGGTATTCCAAGTTTATATCAAGGAGCTTAACTTGGCATCCAATAAACCCAGTAAACAATTTTCACCACCAAATTCAGTTCAGTGGGTGGGTCAATGGGTCGTTCAGTGGGACATTCAGTGGGTTGTCGGATGTAAAACACAGTATTTATGAGTTTTTTAATTTGTAAATCGGTCAGATTTGACCCAAACACGACAGGAAGCTTAAATAAAATAAATCAACAGCTGTTTTTGGTCTTTGTTAGTTTTATTCTTGCAGAAATGATTTCAGTCCACACAGAGCAGGAAGCAGACCCTACTTGTATAGTTTCCTGCCACATCTTTATTACCCTGTTGCCAGGCAGAAATCCAGTCACCCTCCACAGCTCAAACACAAGATATATGTAGTAGATATGATAATGAAGTCTTATCTGTTCACAGAAGGGAAACAGGACGCTGTCTGAGTTTGGGAGGTTCTCCATGCCTGCACTTCCCTTACATGTAGGGGCCATGGGTTAAGCATAGATATGCCACTGGAGAAAGAAAGCTATATCTTAGTATATAACAACTTTTTCACTCTGACTTCAGTAAGTGAGAAGCTGCTATGTTGGATCACGATTAGATGAATGAAGCATCTGTTTTCTTGCCTTGAGGATCTCTCGGGTTGTTTTTGCAGTTTTCTTTGGTTATTTTCGGTCTACACTCAGAGCTGCTGTCTGATCAGTTTTACGGAGCGCTCTGTACACGTCACAGTTTATCCTGATGCTTCTGTCAGCAGTCACATCATCAGGTGACAGCCACACATGCTCATACAATAACATCGCCTCCATCACGTTTGACAGACGATGTGGTACGATGGAGTCTATGTGTAAACATAGCTGTAATTCTCACACAGTCTGAACTTCGATCTCATGATCAATAAATTTGAAATATTTTGTGATGAATTATAGATTTAAAACTAATTAAAAGTAGTTGCAGCATTTGCAGTCTGCTTGAATTCGTTTGCCACTGGTGGCTATTTTTAGTTTTTTTCCCTTTTTTCCACATTTCTGTATTTGCAAGTTCAGGGGCATGAATGAAGCATGAAATTATCTGACCAACAATAAATTTGTAGGTGATTTTGCAACATTTTGTAACATACCTTCACAGGACGTGGTGACCCTTGACCCCAGCAAATCAGCTGACTTAGTGCTGTTTCATTTCACCACCGAGGTGCAGCAAATCATCTCTGAGCTTCAGGTAAGGTCAACATAAATATTGATATCATATCTTTTTAGTCTATGAAACCTAAACGAAGCCTCGAACAGCACAAATGGATTTAGAAATATTAAAACCTGCTGTCCAAATTTTTGCCTCCTTCTTTTAAGAAGATAAGAGATAAGGTAAGATAAGATAAAACTTTATTAATCCCTCGGGTGGGTTCCTCTGGGAAATTCGGTTTCCAAAAGCACAGCACCGACAGAAGTTACAGAGCGTGAGCAGAATATTATATATATACACATATATAAATAAAATATACGAAAGGGATAAATAGAATAAATAGGAATAAGAATACAAGTGAATTGCACATTTCAAGTATTGAAGTCTATTGCACCGTTGACTATTAACAAAAGTATTGCACAGTGAAGTGAAGAGGCACTACAGCTTAGTTGTCCCCCCCTCCTTTGTCCTCCTGTTTCCCCTCCCTCTCCCCTCCAGAGAGGAGTTAAACAGTTTTGTCGTATATCAGATAAAATACATATATTGTGCATTTTTCAAAGGGCTGTAAATAGTATAGTATATTATTTACAATAGTAAATAGTTTTTATGTCGCACTTTTCTACTTCATGCAGCATGCCTCGTTCACACATGCATGTTTTTCTCTCATTAACTGCTTTTTATCTAACATTCACACTCTGATCAGTGAATTGCAGCTTTGGGTTCAGTGTCTTGTCCACAGATACAGACTCGAGCAGCCAGGGATCAAACCAGCAACCTTAGAATTAGTAGATGCTCTAACTCGTGAGCTACAGCCTCCCAGTTTCAGTTCATTTATTTTTTCTCTTAAGTCATAATGTTGGGCTTTAAGTCGTCTAATCTTAGTCCCTCTTTCAGAGCCGTTGCCGGAGCTCTTATCAGAGGATTCTGACTCAGATAGTTTGATTCCTATTGAAACTGAAGAGGGGCCCAGTTCTTGGAGGATTGCTAGACAGTGATTATGTAAAGGTTGTGTCACAGTGAGCTCTGGCAGTGCTCTTCCTGTTCCTGCTCACACAAAGGAACAGATACTAGTCCTGTTTCTGGTTTGATCCCCATCTAGAGCTCTGTTGGGCTCTTGTCAGCAGCTCGTCTCCTCTCATGTCTTCCTCACTCTTGAGCAAACCTGTGTGAACGTGACATCCTGGAGGAGCTGGACTACCTGTAACCTGTGATACAATCTTTTGACATCGACACTAGAAAAGCAAAACTAGAAAAAAGATCATTCAGCAGCGACAAAGAGAAAGCAGTGGTCTCCATCACATCGGTAGGTTGGTGGTTCCATCCCTGGCTGCTCTGGTCAGCATGCCAAATATCCCTGGGCAAGGTACTAACCCCGAGTCGCTCTCCGATGTGTGTGAATGTTGGATGAGGCCTGTTGTAGAAAGTGCTCTGAGTGCTCCAGGAGAGTAAAAGCGCTATATAGTCGGTCCGTTTACCATCAAAGCAGGTTAAATGCATAGACGCTGCCTTCTAATAAGACATATTGGTGCTTTATACTCTGATATTCCCCTATTTTTTTGAGTGATTATGTAAAATATTATACTTCTCTCTCTCTCTCTCTCAAGGATGATCAGCTGCTTTTCAATTTCCTCAACTGCCTCTTGGAGTCGAGGTACGGTGTGCGTTTTAACATCTGCTGTTTTAAGCTTTGATTATGCTCTCTTGCAGACACAGCCGGAGATGTTATTGTCAGGTAGTTTTGCTGTTATACTTCTTTGAACTCCAGTTTAAATCCTCCACCTCAGGTGCATAGTTGGTGCCATGTAATTTGTCCAGCGGTGATTGAGTCGTCAGAAAAGATTGGGAGGCACGCAAATGTTTGCACAGAGCTTTGTGGGGACCCTTGTGCTCACCATCTGATAATGACAATGAAAATCACTTGGACATGAGCAGAAGCCAGCGGACTCGCAGATGCACAAAGTTTAATCAATCCTTCTGCATTTCTCTCTCTCATCCTAATTAATGTTCTTCTTCTCTTCCTTATGTGATCACTTCTGCTCTTCTCAGGGAAGGCCCTCATTCAGGGTCCATCTTACCTCAAGAAGGTGACCTCCATGAGCTTCTGCTGGATTTAATGTGCCGCTTTGCCCCAGACCAGCTTCTGAGCTTTCTCCACACCTCCCAGCACTACAGACTAGAAGAAGCAATACAAGTACTGTCTATTATAATTCTTCTTTGCATGTTTTTGTGTACAAAAGTTAAAAACCAAATTATTAAACAGCTGCATTAGTTAATGTATGGAGTAATCTTGAGTGCGTCTGGGTAGAACATAGTTTATGTAGCTGTGATGCCTGGGGGGGGGGGGGTTATGTGTGTCTGTACCAGAGGCCTGGAAGTATCTTAGCCCGTCCTAGGACTGCACACACGGCAAACACATGAACACATGTTCCTTTATGTTTATTAACACTTATAAATATATAGGAAGTGAAAAATGTGAATGAAGAAAAAACAGTCAGTGCATCGTGGGAAGCCCCCAGCATTCTCAGCCTATCACAGTGTAATAGGAGGGTTCAGGGTCACCTGATCCAGCCCTAACTATATGCTTTAGCAAAAAGTAGTTTTAAGCCTAATCTTAAAAGAATCTGAACTGGGAGGTTCCACAGAATGTCCTGAAAGCTGAAGGCTCTGCCTCCTGTTCTACTTTAAATATTGTAGGAACCACAAGTAAACTAGCAATCTGAGAGCAAAGTGCTCTGTTGTGCTCTGTGATACTGTACTATGAGGTATTTAAGATGAGATTCTTCAAGATCTTGTCTGTGAGGAGATGGATTTTAAATTTTATTCCAGAGGTCTGGACCTTTGCCTTGGATTCAGCTGATCCCAATTCAGCATACTCTTACTCCATCACCGGTGGGTGGTGAACCCACAGAAGGATGGAGCCACATAGCTGTTCCAGTTGATCCCGGCCAGTCCAATGTCCAACCACCAGACACTCACCTTTGAGGCTCTACCCTGGGCCTGGCTCCATGGTAGAATCCTCTGTCCCAGCAGGGAACACTGGACCCTCATTTATCGCTTGTTGTGGAGTCGGAATCTCTTCTCATGCCGGACCAATTTGCATGAGACCTTACCGGGGACAAGTTCATTTATATCCTTCACTAACTGGAGTCCTGAAACTCTTCAAACCAACTATTTCTATGCAAGTGATCAGTTATCTGTTTGACAACAGAACTTTTTGTGTTACAAAGAAACCTGTGAGTCAGTTAGTGATGAATAGTAAGCTGCCGTACTTTACTTTTCTGTACAGCGACAGCTAAATTAGTGAAACACCATTACCTCTCAGGTGCATGTTTGAGAGTCATACCAGGGAGTCAAATACTTCTGATTTTTTGTTTCAGAGGAGCTACAGTATGAAGCATTGTATGCAGTAAGGATGTAACACTGTTAATAAGTGAATTCTGCAGGAGCACTTTGTTGGCACATGGCACTGAAGAAGGTGGAGGAATTAAATCCTGAAACTTAGTTACTGCACTTACAGAAAGACATCTACAGTAATGAAATGTATTCCCCACTGCTGTGTAATCCATTATTGTTAATTTAAAAGTTATTAAGAAATGATCGGACAAAGGAGGGTTTTCAGGAAACACTGTTAAATATTCAGTCTCTGTGCCAGAGGTCAGAGAGTGTTGTATAAGAAAAATCTTCGACCCATGGCGCGGGATCCGTCAAACTGCGAGACCTCGTTCACCTTGCAGTAATCAGCACAGAATAGGCCCATTTTTTTTCACCACAAGAACTATGGGGACACTCAGCAAACCGCTCCAGAGTGAGCTGGAAGCCACTACTTGATGAAGCCAACAGAAACACATCGTCTGCGCAAAGCAGGGACACAATTCTGAGACCACCAGTGGAAACCTTCCACTACTTGGCTGTGGCTAGAAATTCTGTCCAACACACCCTGAGAATGAGTCGGACTTGTTGTCGGCAGTGCGAGCCAAGCTGTTACAACGGCTGTGTAACGATTATGTGGCTCGTAACAACGGCCCACACCCGATATTCCCGGAGCACCTCCCACAGAACACTCTGAGGGACACGGTCGAATGGCTTCTCCATTAACTCTCTAATTATTAACTACTTCTTTGGGAGGACGGGTTATTTCTTCCCTCGGCCTGTGGTTCTCTGGTGCAGTTCTGTTGTGTGGTAGCCAGAGCTATGAGCTGTGTGGATGTTGGTTTTCTGCTCAGGACCCAGATGCACGATTTCTCAACTTTCTCTGTACAAAGGCAGTGATGGACCAAACCTTTCTACAACCTTTGAGTGGGGCATTACTGTGTTGCAGAAGTTGTAGTTTATGCTGGTGTCAGAATGGAATAAGAAATAGGTCCAACCTAATATCTTAAGGGTTCATTCCAGATAATAACCCAAAATGTTTGGAAAAAATAACTAAACTGAGTGCTTCCAATATTAGAAAACTAACAGTGTCTAAAAGTATACTCTGTCTATCTTATTTGAAATGTACTGGACAGATAAATGCAACTCTTTCATAGAAACATCTACTTCAGTGATGAGGAGCACTATTATGACAATGTTTTATTCTTATGGAACAAACAAGGTCTCTCTTTTTTTATACTATGATGTTTCTATTTGTAGCCTTGAATCAAAGTAGAGCGAGTGCTACGTGTGCCTCATTCAGGAAGAGTTCTGTAAGCCAAGTTTAGATGTGCACATGAATGACGTGAACATAACTCGATAAGTGGCTGCTTAAAGTTTCTACACTTTATGATGATCCCTCAGAGTTCTGTCTGATGTCTGCTGTGATAGAAGCTGTGGGGTCCTCGTCGTTGAGATAACTCAGTGGGTTTCAGTTCTTCAGGTGTGAAGAAGATTAAAGGGTTTTTGTAATCTTTCATTGCTTTATTTGCCTTCAAGCTGCTTTTTTTAGAGGATTTACTGGAGCCTTTTAAGTATCTACAGATCCACTCGACCCAAACCCTCACAGCACACCTAACTAACCTCATTTTAAGAATAAGGGATTGCTGTGCAGCTGTAATGTTTAAATTGTTACTTTGAGACAGGATGAACACTTTAAATACAGCCTACAGTTTAACACTTTTTTTAAGTGTAAATTTAAATTCACAAGTCTTAAATGAGTCTTCTGAAATATAAAAAAATGAACAGCGTGTAAGGATGATCTACACACTGAGTGTCAATCATAAACACAGCAAGTTGGAGCAGCTCAGTGGAAAGCAGATTATGGAAAGAATAAAGCAGCATGATAGTCGTGACTGCACAGACAAGCATTGTTAAGGTTCAAAACTTTGGGAAGAGATGCAGGAGGAGATGCAAGTAACCACACTGGTCCAAGAGGTGAAGTCAAACGATGATTTTAATGAACACGCGTGGGAGAATGAGCTGACCCTGTACGCAGACAACATCAAAATCTCGTCTCCGAAACTTCAGAATACAGTTTTATGCATCGGGGTATTAGAACGCCCCCTCAAGCGTCAAATAAACACAATACAAACATACGTCAAATCAAAACCACAAACCCTCAGTTAACTTTTGACACATTTTAAAAGAACAGTTGCTTCCATCTTCTTCCAGGTGCAGTCCCTGCACCCACAGCTCTGACATAGCTGTTAGGGGCGACCGTGGCTCAGGGGGTTGGGAAGCGCACCTGTAACCGGATGGTCGCCGGTTCGATCCCCGGCCTTTCTGTCCTGGCCTTTCTGTCCTGGTCGTTGTGTCCTTGGGCAAGACACTTTACCCTACCGCCTACTGGTGTTGGCCAGAGGGGCCGATGGCGCGATATGGCAGCCTCGCCTCTGTCAGTCTGCCCCAGGGCAGCTGTGGCTACAACCGTAGCTTGCCTCCACCAGTGTATGAATGTGAGCGTGAATGAATAATGGCATTGTAAAGCGCTTTGGGTGCCTTGAAAAGCGCTATATAAATCCAATCCATTATTAGACATCCTGTACTTGCATCAAACCGTCACCTACACCGACATAAAAACTGCAACCCTAGCAAAACATGCTTAAACTTTCCCTTACAAAAATGACCTCACTACTGTATGTGGGTGTGCATGTGTTACCCTCGCTTTGCACCTTATTTGACCTCTCTGCTTATGTAACCAGGCTGAGGCCATCCTGTGTGTGATGATCTTGACTTATATGTAAAATGTATAAAAATGTAAAAATGTATTAAACAAACGTTTCAATCTAATACCACTACTTAAAACTTAATAAAAGGTATACATGAATAAAAATGATAAAGAAGAACAGAATACAAATGTATTGTAAGCATGTGCAATCCTTCAATAACTCATGTCATCCTCACAGTAGATTGGCTAATCATAGCGCTAACCAAAAGCTTGTAACCCTCAAGAGACGACTTCTTGAGGCACAACTAATTTAAAGGCACAAAAATGCAATGTGTATAAAAAATGATCATAGGTGCACCTGCAATGACAGATTATCATATGATTATACTGGCACCTGTAAATAAAGGTTAACATGAAATTAATACAAACTTTAAGGTAACATCAATAACTTCAATAAATGCGTCAATGCAAATGCTTGTTATATGATTATGATGCAATAGCAATAACAAAATAATAAAACTGGAAATGGTAAAGTAAAAATAATAAAAATGGCAGAAAAACAACACCTCATTTCCTTACAGCATCCTGCAGCCAGACTGAGGGGACGTGTTAAACATTCAGTGTTTTTATCTCTAGATAACTCAGAAGCACCACTGCAATGAAGCTACAGCCTACCTGCTGGAGACCAAAGGAGATGTTCGTGGAGCATTTGCTGTCTTATTAGAGGTAACGACATAACATCAAAATACCAATTCAGCTGATTTTATATAGCACCACTTCATAATAGCAATCACCTCAAGGCACTTATAATTGTAAGGTAAAGACTCTACAATATTTATGCTCTAATCGTTAACTTTTTACCAGATTAACTCAAGAAAACAAGCAATGACCTCACTGCCTTACTGGCCACTTCGTTAGGTTGTCAGGTTTCACATCCTTTTGACATCACAGCTGTTTTAGTTCTTGGTGGCATCAAGGTGCTGAAACATTCATCAGAGATTTTCATTGATCTTCACATTTCACACCATCCCAAAGGTCCTCTTATTATGCAAACTGGTCCCCACCTCAGATCAAACATGACAAACCTCTTCAACCGCAAGAGTCATGTGACAGAGTGTGGAGAGAGTTTACGAACGAGAAGCAAAAAAAGAGCCGTCAGGAGCTCCAAATAAACCTCAGACTCAAACGTTAGAACAGGCTTTTCCCCGCAGCTCGCCGTGTGATAAATACAAAGAAAACGGCGGCTGTTACAACTTATGTCTAGAAATGTATAGTTTCATGCTTCGATAAAACACTTGACTCCAGGTACACGACACCCAGCTGGAAACACTTCACACAAGTTGAGTTACCCGAGAGTCACAGAACTGACAGAAAAAGCACTATTTTGTGATTTATATCGTTCTCGGGATGAGAACTGTCTCATATCGGGATCTGAGATTTTGGTCATGTTGCACAGCCCTAGCTTAATTGGTACTAAAGACCTAAAGTGTGCTACACACAAGGCTGGATGGATCCATGTTTATGTCAAATTCTGATCTTCCTATCTGAATGTTGCTGTAGAAACTGAGGCTCATCAAATCAGTGTTTCCTGGCTTCTGTTGTGAAAAGTGTTGCCTCAGTTTGCTGTTGTTAGCTGAGGTGGTACGTGGTGTAATCTGCTCCTGCTGTAGCCCTTTGAGAATAACTGGCTTTAATGAGTGGTTATCTGAGCTACTGTTCCCTTCGTATCAGCTCGATACAGAATACCTGTTCTCCTCAGACTGCTAGCATTAACGAGGCTTTGTTGCTCAGAGGATTGCTCACTGGGTAGTTTCTTTTTCATACTGGTCTCTGTAAATCCTACAAGATGGTTTTGTGACAAATCCAAGCCGATCAATCAGCCTGCCTGTCACCAACAACCATCTTCAAAGTCACTTTTCACCCAAATCTTCCCAGTTTCAATTCAATTCAATTCAATTTTATTTATATAGCGCCAAATCACAACAAAAGTCGCCTCAAGGCGCTTTATATTGTACAGTAGATAGCACAATAATACATACAGAGAAAAACCCAACAATCATATGACCCCCTATGAGCAAGCACTTTGGCGACAGTGGGAAGGAAAAACTCCCTTTTAACAGGAAGAAACCTCCGGCAGAACCAGGCTCAGGGAGGGGCGGGGCCATCTGCTGAGACCAGTTGGGGTGAGAGAAGAAAAACAGGATAAAGACATGCTGTGGAAGAGAGACAGAGATTAATAACAGATATGATTCGATGCAGAGAGGTCTATTAACACATAGTGAGTGAGAAAGGTGAGTGGAAGGAAAAACTCAATGCATCATGGGAATCCCGGCAGCCACGTCTATCGCAGCATAACTAAGGGAGGATTCAGGGTCACCTGGTCCAGCCCTAACTATATGCTTTAGCAAAAAGGAAAGTTTGAAGCCTAATCTTGAAAGTAGAGATAGTGTCTGTCTCCCGAATCCAAACTGGAAGCTGGTTCCACAGAAGAGGGGCCTGAAAACTGAAGGCTCTGCCTCCCATTCTACTTTTAAATACTCTAGGAACAACAAGTAGGCCTGCAGAGCGAGAGCGAAGTGCTCTAATGGGGTGATATGGTACTACAAGGTCATTAAGATAAGATGGGGCCTGATTATTTAAGACCTTGTATGTGAGGAGCAGGATTTTGAATTCAATTCTGGATTTAACACTTTGAACTTCAGCAGCTTGGCTTGACCTAAATGCACTTAGCTGCTGCTGTGTGATTGGCTGATTCAATACTCTCACTGAAAAGCAGATGAACACGTGTACATAACAAAGTAACCTGTGAGTGGTATATAGGTGTTTACACAGACATTATTTTTATTTGTGAAGTAAAGGTTACAGAATCAACATATTTTCAAAATACTGAAAGACCAAGTTGTTATACTTGTTACTGCTGCTGTCTTATGGATGTAGTTCTTGTCACAAAAAGCTTTTTTGCTTTCTGTGCAGACACTGAAGGAAACACTGTGTGCTCTTACTGCTGAGAGTGACAGAGGAGCAAAGGACGGGAGATGTGACGAGGACGAGGCTGTAAGAGCCGAATCGATGCTGATGAAATTAAAGGAATCTGTGAATGACATCATTGTCTTCTGTCATCGAAGTTGTCAGGGCCTTGACCAGAAACAGAGAGAGGTGGGTGCTGTGTGTGGGTATGTTTGCAGTTGAGAGCTGACATTGCTAGTTATTATGTTTTCTCCTTACCTCACAGGTTCTCTGGTTTCCACTTCTGGACACAATGATGGCATCTCAGAAACAAGTAAAGGGGCTCAATGCTAAACACACCTCTGACGGTAACAGTTTGCATGCATCACTACACATGTAAACAAAGATGCCTCGATTTGTGTGTTGCTGACTGTGACAGTGCTTCCTCTTCATCTGATTTTGACTTTTTGTTAATTAAACTCATTTTGTTAAAGTATAAAAAGCTACTGATGCTGAGCACTTACCTCCTTCCCATTTTCCTTTCTGCCCGCTCTCAGTCTAGCAAGGGTTCAGCAGAGACCAATGGGTCACGTTAGCATAGCTCAGGAGATAAAGTGAACCATCTCCTGTTCTGAACATTGATGGTTTGATCCTGCATGCCAGAGCTTAGGCAAGATACTGAATCCTGAGTTGTACCTGATGTATCCATTGGAGTGTGAGTGCACCAATGTTAGGCTAAAGGCACAGAAAAATGTCACTTGTTCTATTGGCAGATTTTTTCACTTATTTCAAGCAGAAATATCTCGTATTAAGTGAAAAAAATGTGCCAATGGAACAAGTGAAAATCCTCCAGATCCAAGATGCACTGTCTCAAAACAAGTTCCTATATCTCACTGAAATGTTACTCTGTAGCTGATTGTGTCTTATTTTAAGTGTGATGAGATACTTTGACTAGAAATTAGACAAATATATACTTGGTATGACTTTGAGCTTTTGCAGTGACCCTAATTCAGACATAGTCCATAACTATGTCTGAGTTTATTCAGTAAGAATGTCTGGGGGTGTGAGCAGTGTAGTGAATATGCTGTAACTGTAGTCCTCAGCACTGAAGTCCTAGCTCACTGTGTGGAGCTGATGTGAACTACAGAAGGACCTTTGAGCAGTGAGTGTGTGCACTACAGAGCATTTGAGCAGTGATTTAATTGCTCATCCTGTAAAAAAGACAAAAGAATTTGGTGATGCAGAGAGAAAGTTGTACATACGTTTTTTTGTTATTGTTTGTTTTATTGAATCAGTTCTTGGTGCGGCTAATTCACAATGTCTGTAAATGTCTTAGTGCTGAAGGAGCTCACAATGAAGGTTCTCAACGCTATGAGCAGCTTTATTTCTTTGCCTGCCATCATTCAACAGATCCTGCAGGTTCGTATACAGTCTGTCCATACATCTATGTGTACACACACACACACACACACACATACACACACACACACACACACACACACAGTACAGTGAGAAATTCTTAAACCCACCTTTCAGGTGTCTTGATGCATGCTCAATCATCACCATGGCACAACACAGCAGAGTAACTCGTCAGGCCAGTGGACACTCGTTCAATTAGGGCTGTTCGATATAACGATATATATCGGAAGATGATATAAAACGTCTATTGTTTCATTTTACGCTATCATTTGTTTTGTGGTGTCGCAAAATAAACTGTTAACCGCGGCATTTTTTCATGGTTTTGATGGTCACTGTAGCGGCTATATTAATTTCTTAAAGTTCTCTCTTTCTCTTATATTTAATATAACCACACTACGGACGGACAAACGACTGTTTTTACGCGTTGTCATTAGCAACAACGATGGTAAAACCATCATGTGGCTCCGCCGTCCGCTTGTTTATTTCCCACATAAACCTTTCACAATAAAGCTGAGATCCTGTTGAGAAAAAAACAAAACATTGCAAAGCAGCCAGTGTCCAAAGAAAAAACTTTAATAGATGTTCAGAAAGCTGGAAATTGTTCCTGAAGACTCCTGAATGGCTCTGCACTGCTGAACAGTACTCTGTACACAGATGGTGCTTCGTTCTGTGTGCAGGTTAGGTTATTAGCTCCTCCGGCTCCACCCTTCATCAGAGCAGCTGCTTCTCCTACAGCACTGTCTACAATTTATTCCAACTTAACCTTTGCTCACAGTCATGGTGACAATGATTGTTTTACAAAAGCCTGTGAATTGTGATGGATCATGAGCCAGATGAGCTACTGCATCACTGAAGCTCTGGTTTCATACAGAGAAAAGTTTCCAGTCATGTCATATTTGTTGTTGTTTCACAGAATATTATTTTGTTTTGATTACTCTTGATTTCTTTATGTGGTCTAATATCGCCCCAGTTGAACAACATTACAATTATGTTAGCATTGAGTTTAATGCAAGCTAAGGCTTGTTTCATTAGTCAGACTTAATTTACTGTTTAAAAACATGTTTGTTAAGATTGGTTAAACAATCCTATGAAAAGTAGCAGCAGTTTATACAAACACAGCAATTAATTATTGGCTGTATTTAAATCCTGATTTAGCATAATCCTATCTGTCTGTGCCACAGAGCACAATGTAATCCAGTTGGTCACACTGCTCACTGTCATCTGACTCCATCTGCCTGCTTGTGTTTGTTAGGATCCAGTGTATGGCAAAGGCAAGCTGGCGGAGATTCAAGGCCTCATTCTGGGTATGCTGGACACGTTTAACTATGAACAGGTAAGACTGTGTGTGTTTGTGTTTGTTAGCAGGTAATATTTGTGTGCACCATTTTGAGGTTTAGACCAGGGCCGGTGTCCTGCAGGTTTTAGATCTCACCCTGGGTCAGCACACCTGAATCACATGATTAGTTCATTACCAGGCCTCTGGAGAACTGCAAGACACGTTGAGGAGGGAATTTAGCCATTTAAATCAGCTGTGATGGATCAAGAACACATCTAAAACCTGCAGGACACCGACCCTCGAGGCCAGGAGTTGGAGACCCCTGGTTTAGACGATCTGGTTCAGACAAAACAGCTGTTTGAGTTGGGTATATGGATGTAAGTCATTATTATAGAGATACTTGTCTCTATAAACATTAGTACTATATGATAATGCGCCCAGGCTCAAAGTGTACATAGTCATTGTTTGCCAGGAGCAAAACCAGATCAATCAAAACCTCTCGAGCTTTCAGACACATGTTATTGTTTGCATGAACACAGACATATACCATTGGAAACATTTTCAGCATAGCATAGAAAAGCAAAAAGTTATTTACTCGTTACCATCTGATGGTTTTAAATGGGTGGTTTGTGTTGCTCATGTAATCACGGTGTGAAAATAATTTTTAGCCCTGATCTGTGAAGGAAAACACATTATTCTAATTACACATTTTGAACTCTTTATGGCACATGAATGTAACATAACTAAGAAAAAAAAATTGTTTTAGACTTTACTTGAAACAACCACCAATCTGTTGAACTACGACCTCCACTGGTCCCTGGCTCACCTGCGTGCTGCTGTCACAAGAGGACTCCACCCACGACAAGACTGCTGTAACATCTGCCTCCAGCAGTACAAGAGGAGGCAGGATGCAGCTGAGGAGATCATTGTTTTCAGGTAACAAACACACTATACACATGTGTGTGTGTATTATTATATATATTTATATATATATATATATATATATATATATATATATATATATATATATATATATATATATATATATATATATATGTATGTATGTGTGTGTGTGTGTGTGTATATATGTATGTATATTGCTCTTGAAGTGCCTTAATGCACACATCAGCAATAATCTATGAAAAGACAGCAGAGACCCTATGAGACATTGCAAAAAGCAGACTGTGTCTACTGATTGAATTTTACACAGCTTTAATCCAGATTATGGCATAGGTTTTGGTTATGGCTCATTATTAGAATGCTTGAATGCAGCCCCACAATAAAGAAAATGGGTGATGACACTGAACACGACACAGATCCCCTCATGAGGCTTTATTTACATGCATCCCATCATCTTACTCTGTGGTGGTTGGCAGGTTCGTTAAGAGGATGCCTTAAATGGAACTTGTTGTTAAAAGCAAAAACAATCTATAGACATTAAAATGACTGTTTATAAATGTTTGTGTCTCTCCAGCTGTGGTCACCTATACCACCTGCAGTGCCTGCAGCAAAAGGATTGTGTGTGGGGCTGTGCTTCAGAGCTGCAACGGCAGTGGAGGTGCTACAAATGTTCGGCCATCCACGGAGGAAGAGTCGGGCCTTCCACTGAACCAAAGAGAGGCCGTAGCACATCTCTGGCACAGGTGTGTGTGTGTGTGTGTGTGTGTGTGTGTGTGTGTGTGTGTGTGTGTGAGACAGTGAATATGTCAGAGCTGTATTTTGAAACCAGTATGAAATGATACAAGTTTGTGTCTTTGACAGAAAGTTTGTTCAGAAATACAATAAGCACCAAGCTAAAGCAAAATGTGTTCTGCTCACATGTTCGTGAAACCCTTTATGACTCAGGCTGTGTGGAATCAGACAGTACAGATATGACTGCAGACGTTCAGCAGGGGGTTAGAAAGTGTGACATTAACTGTTGTCTCTCATTTTCAGTGGCTTAAAGCGATTTTGTGAGAGACAGCCCACAGTCTCATGGCTAGCTGAGGCATCTTTCCTTGTTATTCTGTTGCAAATAAGGCAGATTAAAGCTCTGGTGTTCATTCCAAGTACTGAACTTGCAGCTGTAGCTGATCCTTTGGCGCAGAGATGTTGATGCAGTTAAAGGAGAAAAACCAAACAGCTAATCCAATAAGACAGGAAGCAGAAATGTTATTAGTGGTGAAATCGGTAATCTGGCACTTACTTAAATACAGAGGAGTGCACCGACCTTCACAACATCTAACAAAGTCAACACTGTTGTAAATGTGCTCGTCACAGCAGGGGTGTCACACTCATTTTACATGGCAGACCACCTACAGCCCACTCCTTTCTGTCAGTGTGAAGACGTTACATATTTAACTGTTTTTCTACATGATGAAGAAAAAGCTCCTGTGACAAAGACAGGAATCCGTCAGCACGACTCTTTGGATTTAAATTGTAAGAAATAAAACTACAGAAAATTTCAGACTGTCCAGTTTTTGTTTTGTTTTTTAAACTGTAGTCATAAAAAACCTGAAATTTCTATAGCAGAGAGTGGAAAACAGAAGCGTTTCAAAGTTACAGAGATTTTTTAGAGACGTGACCGAGTGTTTTGCAGTTTGTGAAAGTTTCCATTTCTTCAGTACTGAACAGCAGAAATGAGGCTTTCTTGTCAGAGGTCATTTTTGAGGGAAAAACACTTTGTACACTGACAACACTGTACAATACTGGTTTGTAATAAACAAGCGAGTAATGCAGAAAATATCACCATCAACCTTTGATGGGAAACTGGTCTCGAAGCACACTGAAAGAGGGCTGTGCAGGAAGTGGGCTTTTATTGTGGTGGAAGCAAGACAGCGAAGCTAAGATAAATTCATGACCATGTTTTCCACATGTCTTCTTTTACTGTTGGTTCGGTGAGTTTTGGTCGTAGAGTGACGAAACCTGCAGTTTTAGAATCTGTGAGATGTTGTAACACGCATGTCCGTGTGCGTGCTGTCGGGTGAACGGGGGGATCCACGCTTTGTGTGGAATCTGTTTACCTGATCTTTAATGGCTGTTGGCGTTTCTGTGGATACCACACATGTCTGTATTTAACCTCCTAAAACCCAAACTCTTCCACGGCATGCATTTTTAATTTCTCTTTGCTATTTGGGCTGATTGGGACCTGATGAATGTAAAAACAAAGAATTACCTGATTTTTTTCTTTTTCTTTTTTTTTTTTACCTGATTTTTGTTTCTGAGAAAAATGAGATCCACATATGAGGACATTCGCTTTAAGTTTCAATAGAACAGTGGCAGTATAACATGCTCGTAAGTGGATACAGTGGGGCAAAAAAGTATTTAGTCAGCCACCGATTGTGCAAGTGCCCCCACCTAAAATGATGACAGAGGCCAGTAATTTGCACCAGAGGTACACGTCAACTGTGAGAGACAGAATGTGAAAAAAAAATCCATGAATACACATGGTAGGATTTGTAAAGAATTTATTCGTAAATCAGGGTGGCAAATAAGTATTTGGTCAATAACAAAAATACAACTCAATACTTTGTAACATAACCTTTGTTGGCAATAACAGAGGTCAAACGTTTACTATAGGTCTTTACCAGGTTTGCACACACAGTAGCTGGTATTTTGGCCCATTCCTCCATGCAGATCTTCTCGAGAGCACTGATGTTTTGGGGCTGTCGCCGAGCAACACGGACTTTCAACTCCCGCCACAGATTTTCTATGGGGTTGAGGTCTGGAGACTGGCTAGGCCACTCCAGGACTTTCAAATGCTTCTTACGGAGCCACTCCTTTGTTGCCCGGGCGGTGTGTTTTGGATCATTGTCATGTTGGAAGACCCAGCCGCGTTTCATCTTCAAAGTTCTCACTGATGGAAGGAGGTTTTGGCTCAAAATCTCACGATACATGGCCCCATTCATTCTGTCCTTAACACGGATCAGTCGTCCTGTCCCCTTGGCAGAAAAACAGCCCCATAGCATGATGTTTCCACCCCATGCTTCACAGTAGGTATGGTGTTCTTGGGATGCAACTCAGTATTCTTCGTCCTCCAAACACGACGAGTTGAGTTTATACCAAAAGTTCTACTTTGGTTTCATCTGACCACATGACATTCTCCCAGTCCTCTGCTGTATCATCCATGTGCTCTCTGGCAAACTTCAGACGGGCCTGGACATGCACTGGCTTCAGCAGCGGAACACGTCTGGCACTGCAGGATCTGATTCCCTGCCGTTTTAGTGTGTTACTGATGGTGACCTTTGTTACTTTGGTCCCAGCTCTCTGCAGGTCATTCACCACGTCCCCCCGTGTGGTTCTGGAATCTTTGCTCACCGTTCTCATGATCATTTTGACCCCACGGGATGAGATCTTGCGTGGAGCCCCAGATCGTGGGAGATTATCAGTGGTCTTGTATGTCTTCCATTTTCTGATGATTGCTCCCACAGTTGATTTTTTCACACCAAGCTGCTTGCCTATTGTAGATTCACTCTTCCCAGCCTAGTGCAGGTCTACAATACTTTTCCTGGTGTCCTTCGAGAGCTCTTTGGTCTTGGCCATGGCGGAGTTTGGAGTCTGACTGTTTGAGGCTGTGGACAGGTGTCTTTTATACAGATGATGAGTTCGAACAGGTGCCATTCATACAGGTAACGAGTGGGGGACAGAAAAGCGTCTTACAGAAGACGTTACAGGTCTGTGGGAGCCAGAGATTTTCCATGTTTGAGGTGACCAAATACTTATTTGCCACCCTGATTTACGGATAAATTCTTTACAAATCCTACCATGTGTATTCATGGATTTTTTTTCACATTCTGTCTCTCACAGTTGACGTGTACCTCTGGTGCAAATTACTGGCCTCTGTCATCATTTTAGGTGGGGGCACTTGCACAATCGGTGGCTGACTAAATACTTTTTTGCCCCACTGTATCAGGCCCTAGGAGGTTAAATGACACATTTGGCGGTACATCCCATTAAAGCAGATGCAGTCTGATGTTGCATTTCATGACATTGGACGGAGCTGGGCAGACTTCCAAACTTTGCTGTTTTAATGTCGTCATAATACTTGTTGTACTGAAACTAACATGGCTGAAACAACGCTGTCCTTCTCTCTGTGCCACAGACTCATGTGACATCAGCACGCCAAGACACAGGAGCGTCGGCTCTGAGGAAGAAGGTAGGTTTGTAATCGATCCCAGGACGCTGAGCCGTGGCCCACTGTCTGCTGCTGAATGAATTGTTTCTGCTCAAACGTTTTCGGAGCAATAATTTTGAAATCATGGAGTGATCACTGTACACAATTTATTCTATACAAATCTCATTTTGTAGTTTAATGTCAACATTAATATCAACAGTATTCTCTAGTTAACATGAGTGTCTTCAGAACGAATGTGAGACTAATCAAACTAATAATTATGTTGCAGTTCTGGTTTCTTTCTAAATTACTGTCATTTTTGCACTTTTTACAGAATATGTAACAAATTACATCTTAATAGACTGTTTGTGGTTTATGTGCTGTGACCCAGGTGTTCGCTGAGGCAACACTGGACCTTCAGCAGGAACAGTCCTGGGATGAAATCCGCTGCTTATACCGAGGACCATCCAGGGTATTAAAGCAGTTCTTTACACACTTTCATTTATACATGACAGATTCCACTGATGCTGAAATTAATATCAGGTAGTGCTTGTTATGTTATTTGTTATTATTGTTACAGTTAAAAAAAAAAGATCATTACACAACAGCAGACACAGAAGCATTAGTGTGTAAAAACAAAAAAAACAAATACATACGAGACATGACAAACAAAACCAGGCGATCCTACAGGTGAGTTTGTAAGCTTGTGCATGTGTACTGCTCTGAAATGTCAAACAATCAAGATGTGACTGAAGTGCAGGCTCGTTTGACAAAAGTGTTGCATTAGCTGTTTAGACATTATAGCTGCTTTTACACAAAGCTACATTTTGGTAACTGGACGGACTGATAAACAGTTTGATGGCCAGTTGAGCCACGAAACTGGTAAATAAAACAGATAAAAGATGCTGAAGCAGTCTTTGCTTATTGTATCCAATTATTTCAGTGCATGTAGCCTTGGTAGGGTGTGTCA
This sequence comes from Oreochromis aureus, assembly GCF_013358895.1. Taxonomy (NCBI): domain Eukaryota; kingdom Metazoa; phylum Chordata; class Actinopteri; order Cichliformes; family Cichlidae; genus Oreochromis; species Oreochromis aureus. The sequence goes on along the minus strand of NC_052954.1, from coordinate 2,200,209 downwards.
ATCTGTGGGACCAGCACCCCAAAACAGGAAGTCTAGATTGGCTCCCTGTTTATCTAATCCTAATGCATGTTTCTGTGGCTCAGCAGGCAGTGCAGATGAGGCCACTGGCTTCTGAATGTCTGCCCTCCCTCCTCCACTGGGAGGAACCCTGAGTTGCCTTGCAGGCCGAGTATTCATCAGTCCCCCTCTAGATCAGTGCCAAGCCGCTAAATTGAACTCAGTCAATTTAGGTGGTAAACAAAGCCTAGTGTTAGAGGGCTGGAGTAAGTTGTAAGAGCTATTTAAACTCTATTAATACTGTTACTGTTTCACAAAGGGTTAAAAAAGGAATGTCCATAATTTAGGCTATTTGAATGTGTGATATTTTATTAAAGCACAATCCAAAAATAATAAAATCAGAATCAAATCACTTGAATTATACTTATCTAACCTGCTGTGATCTAATGTTGACTAGTGTTCCTGATAATAGTCCAACAGGAAAACAGAATCCCTTGGAAATTCAGCTAATGGGACTGACTTACTGCTGACGCTACAATCCAATCTCTCACTGTGGTTGTACTGGGACTGAGGGCTCCCAATGCCCAGTCACTCCCAAAGCCATGCAACTTGTGGTTTAACGTCTTGCATAAGATTATTTGCATGCAGACTATGCAGCCAGTGATCAAACCACCAACTTTGTGATTAGTAGATGATGACCCGCTCAACCTCCTGAGCTGCAGTCAGCCAGGCTGCAGACCAGCGAGGTCGCCGTGCTATCCACCACCAACAATGCCCACGTGAGCATCAGGTCTGGACCGCGTGGATCTTACTTTGACACGTACCACCTACCTAAGCATTATTGCAGGCCATGTACACGCTGTCATGGAAACAGTATTCCCTGATGGCTGTGGTCTCTTTCAGCGAGCTAATGCAGCCTGCCAGAGAGCAAAAATGGTTCAGCAGTGGTTTGAGGGAAACATTGAGTGTTAAGTGTTAACTTGTGTCACTGCAGTCGAGCTGCTGTGCAAAGTCTAATCGAGGCCCCACCCAGCAGCTTACAGGACTTAAAGGATCTGTTGCTACAGATACTCCAGCACACTTTCAGGGGTCTAGTGGAGTCCATGCTGTGATGAGGTGGGGCTGTTTTGCAACAAAAGGGGGACCAGAACCATGTTAGGCAGATGGCCTGATTGGTGTAAATAAACTCTTTAAGATCGAAACCCTTTAATCCAACCATCGTAATGGTGTTTCTGCCCTTCAGTGTTGCAATGTTGAACCTTTGGAGCCTCTTGCGCTCAGCTGCACCCCAGTGATACCAGTGAAAGTGGAATAGTTGGATATTAAAGTGGAAAATGGCACTGGGCTGCACTATAGTGTGTGTAAAACACACCGTCAACAGTGGCATTAAGAAAACCATGGATGTGAAATGGTTTACTGTGCATAATTCAATAATGGATAAATCCATCAATTATCCATTATTTATCTATAATTCCACAAGTTTTACCTTTCTTTTTCTTAGTGACTGCAATACGTATTAATCAAGAAATTTAGCAGGAAGTTGGTTCATTCATTTCACTGTTTGATCTTTTTTTCTTCTGTTTCTATATTTTCTCTCTTTCCTAGTTGTCCATCCTTTCAGAAGTCTCCCACTGCCACGAGAAAACAGGATCTCTGTTCTCTGTCCAACCAGGAACAGAGAGTTTCCAACTGAAACTCTCCCCTCCGCCTCTCTTTGAAGAATAACATCACGACTGCTTGAGGAAAACGGTTTCCTTTCATTCTTTTCAACACCAAAGTCCTTTGGGATTGGTTGATGTCAGATCTCGCTTTAGTCCCAGTTCTATATTAGTTCTTCAGTATTTTTTGTTTGTTTTTTTACTGTGTACAACTTTACCCAAAATGTTGGTTGAAAAAATGATGCAGAAGTCTTCAGTTGGAACAGCTCTGTGCCTCACAGGAAGTCTGGCCCATTTTGAAAGAGAAGTTGATGTTTGGTCTAAGTGCAGGTTTGATGCAGCACTTAGACCCTGAGATGGGACTTCCAGGGAGTGATCTTTAAAAACAACATTGGATCACATCTTGTAAATCATTGTGATAATTCTCAGTGTAGCTCTGCTTTCCTCCACTGATGCTGCAAAGCTGCCTGAACACCTCAGAACTGCTAATATTTAAACTAACATATCTATTCTTGATTGAATGACCTGTAAAGATTTTCAGAAAATATTAGAAAAAAACGATGTACTGTGTAAAGATTAAATGAAGCAACGGTGTCTTTAGCATAATACTACGTATCCATTCCCTCTGTGTGTAGCCTGAGCTTTTCTGTTGTTTTGAGAGGCAGCGTGTGATTGTTAGTCGGGGGACACCTTGGCCTTCTCTGTTTAAATGACAGAGAGACTAGAGGGGAAACAAAGAGTGAAATTAAAGCTCAAATATGACTAAAAACCACTTCAAATGTTGTTTCTGCTGTAGTAATACTCCTACTCCACATGCTTGGTTTACAGTACATTATGGCTTCATTAATAATTCAACCAGAGCAACTGACTGATTCACAGCAAATGACACTGTTTTTCAGTCTCCTCATATACATATATGTACATATATAAGACTCTCATTAGAAGGTGGATTCAAAACCATTTGGCTTTCTGTTGCATATTATATAGTAACTGTAATGATTGTGGATGGATTTTATGATCATTATTATTATTTTATAACTTTCTTGTAACAGCAAAAAGCAGAAGTAGAGGGAAGTTTGGCTCACGCAGTGTTGTTTTGGGTTATTTAGTAACAATGGAGCACATGACTGGGGGGTGTGTGGTGCTCTGTGAGGCACTGTCACTCACACACAGCTTTAGATTTAAAATGCTCCCATTTAAAAACATCAAATCAAATTTGGCATCAGTGACATCACTGAACTTTGATACTAAATCATTTTTTAATGTTTCTCCTGTTTGAGAGCTGTAAGAATGGGGACTTACCCTCTGCTTAATAAACCAGCCATACTGTATATATGTCTCATGTATTGTTTGTTTAAGTTTTTTTTAGTTAAAGTTCTGCATCACACCACCTTAAAAATCAAAACTTTGCCTTCCTCTGGAGGAATCAGTTTCACCTTGAACTAACAGCGCACTGACATCTGAGCTCAAAACTCTGCAATCAGTTACATATTTCAGTTACATATATCAGGACAAAGACATTATCACACAGTTACAGAGAGCATGCAGACAGGATTTTACACCTCCCATTTCCAGAGGCTGAACATTAAGAAATAACAAAGTAAGAACAGCTGACAAGCAGTTTCATGGCCAGATGATGTTTTATTCTCTTGTTACACTGGACGTGCTGTGAAATGTTGAACCTGCATTGGTAGCTGTGCACTACAAGTCTCAATATGAGGTCACAGGAGCTGCTGTGGAAGAGGCCATACTTAGGCTGGAGAGATTGCAGATTTTAGCAGCTGTCAAATAAAAAGTCTTGAACATTCTTGAAAAAGAATGACTGAACTAGCCAGCTCAGCACAACAGTCTCACAGAAGCAGATGTCAAAGTCTACAATCAAAAGATGACTTCATGAATGTAAATACAGAAAGTTTACAACTACTTGTTACACTCAGGAGCGAGGAGGTCCGATCAGACAGGCTGTTTCTGCAAAAACAAACACAAGACGGAGGAAAGGAACAGCTCATGATTCAAAGCATAAAACATGATAGAGAACATGTAATAGCCATGTATGGGATATATGGCTGCCAATGGAAATGGGCCACAAGTCAGACAGTTAAAGTAATTTCTTGACTGAGAACACACGTGGCAGAAATCAGCCAATCACATCTTGATTCGCTGATTGGCTTCAGCACCCCATCAGTCCCGCTGACACTGATTTTCAGTCCAGTTCCTGTGCACTGTGGCATACCTCATCTTTAAGAATGGCTTCCTGACAGCCAGCCTTCTACTGAGGCTGTTTCTGATGAGGCTTTGGTGAAGAGTAGATGAGGCAGATGCATCTCTCTGGTCATGTGTCAGATCTTTGCTGGATTTGATCTCATTTCTTAAGTACATCACTTTCAGATACTGTTCACGTGCTGCAGATACTTTTACACCTGCTACATCCTCTTTGTCCTCCCCTTTTCCTGATTCCATAAAACATTCATAAATAAAAGCCTTGAAAGTGAAAACTGAGTGGAGAACTATTACACAAAATCCAAGACAGTCTGGAAGCAAAATCTGAAAGAAATGGTGGTGCCTCAAGGCTTTTGCACAGCATTGCATTTAATGAGGAACAAACAAACAAATAAAAGGACATAAGTAAAAACATGTCATAATTTATGTCCCTGTATGTGGACCCTGCACATTTTGCTATGTGTGTATCTGTATAGTCCATAATAAACAGCCAGGTTTGCAGAAGTCTTCACAGTTTATCTTCTGATAATGAAATTATGTCACTATAAGGATAGCAGACCCTTTAGTACTCAAAACTATATCACTGTTCTTATTATTTTGGAGATGCTACAACCCAGTCGTCTGGCCATCATCATTTGGTCTTTGTTAAAGTCGTTCTGCTCTTTTATAAAAAGCACTCTTCACTACCTGGATCCTTACTCAAGCCACGGGAAGTCCAGTGTACTCCGGTGGCCCAAGGCAATCATAGAGTTCCTGCTTGTTCCAGATGATTGTACTGGTTCCAGATCAGGTCTGTAAAGATGAAAAGGCAGTAAGTAAACATGTTTACATACACATCTAACATACTCTTTTACTTTGTGCATGTGTCAGCAGGAGAAGGGTGTTTCTAAAAACTCTTGGATTACAGCTAGACTTTACCAGGCCTAAACCTAAATCCCAGATGAAATTCTCCCACTCCCACAGGCACACTGAGGAATGCTGATTCTCTGCTCTGTCCACCTGGGTGGGTGCCAAGCTCCAGTCAGGAAGGAGGGAGAGGCTGAAGTGCCAGCAATCCTCCACCTCCCATTAAATTCCTACCCTGGACGAGCTCTCAAATAAAGAAAAGCCAGTGTTTATCCAGAACCAGGCCCCTCTAACAGGCAAAATTAAGCCAAAAGCCCCTTTTATCTATTTCTGTCAGAATCCCAGTCTTTGCCTAAAGGTCTCTTAGGCTGTCTTTTCCAAAACACATTGCTTATGCTGGTTATTCACATATAAATAACTATAAATTTTAGGTTTTCTTGTCAGACAGGGGAAACAGGTACAGTGCCTTTTCACTGGTTCTGAACTGGTGTCGTTTTGACCCGTGAGGATGTAACATATCTTTGACAAGTCCAGTTCAAAAAGGAAAACAGGATTTATGTTGTTACATTTTTTACAGCAAAAGCAAAAACAGGAAAATGTGTGTTTCCCGTTTTACTGAATGTGAGCAGGAAATATGGTCGTGAAAGTCATCCTTCATTTTTCCAACCATCACATCCTTGAAAACAAACAAACAAACAAACAAACAAACAAACAAACAAACAAACAAACAAACAAACAGGTGTATGTTTGTTTTGTAAGAATTCAGTTCAATTCAATTTTATTTATATATCATGTACTCTTCTGGGATTTCGGATGGATAATGAGCCTCTCTGCCAAACATCAGGTAATAGGGTGAGTATTTGGTGGTCATTTGCTTTTTAGTCAAAACATCACAATTCAGTTCAATTTTATTTATATAGCGCCAAATCACAGCAACAGTCACCTCAAGGTGCTTTATATTGTAAGGTCGACCCTACCATAATACACACAGAGAAAAACCCAACAATCATATGACCCCCTATGAGCAAGCACTTTGGCGACAGTGGGAAGGAAAAACTCCCTTTTAACAGGAAGAAACCTCCGGCAGAACCAGGCTCAGGGAGGGGCGGGGCCATCTGCTGTGACTGGTTGGGGTGAGAGAAGGAAGACAGGATGAAAGACATGCTGTGGAAGAGAGACAGAGATTAATAACAGATATGATTCGATGCAGAGAGGTCTGTTAACACATAGTGAGTGAGAAAGGTGACTGGAAAGGAAAAACTCAATGCATCATGGGAATCCCCGGCAGCCTACGTCTATTGCAGCATAACTAAGGGAGGATTCAGGGTCACCTGGTCCAGCCCTAACTATATGCTTTAGCAAAAAGGAAAGTTTTAGAAATGAAACAAGACCAGGTTTCCTCCAGAAAGTTTCACAATTATCTATGAAGCCCACGTGCTTTTTGGACACCACTCAGACAGATTCAAAGAGAACGTGCAGCTAAACATGTCACTCCTGGTCTGATTGGAGGGGACCAGAGAAAACTACAGTCCGATTTGTTTTGGCAAAGTTACACACCGATTCAAAATTGATTTTAGTGACCTCCGATTGGCGTAACCGGGTGTCATTACTGCCGACGTGAATTTTGTTTATGTTTGTGAAGAAGAAGATACACCTGAAACATACACAGGTACATAAATCAACAATCTTCTTGTGTTGCGTGTGTGGGGAGAGAGAGAGAGTGTGAGTGGGTGTATTTGTGTGTTTTTGTCATGAAATGTTCTTGTAAATGAGGGTGGGAAGTTTTTTCAGGCTAATGATGGTCTGCTTCACTTGCATCACTTGTTAGGAGACCATCTTTAGCCTGCAAGCAATCTTTTCCCCTTTGCCTCTCTGATGGGTCCCCAGCTGTATACGGACCCCTGATTAGGTGCCCATTGGATAATCTAGGCCAGTGTGCAGAGACAAAGAGAAAATGTAACAAAGGAACAAAAGGGCCGTTTATCCAAATTCTTCTGGACCTGACTGCAGATCATACATGTACCACACTATGGTGTGCAGCATGCTCCTCACCTGTAGAGCTGTGGGCAGGACATCTTCAGTGAAGCTGAGGCTGTTCCCAGCCTGCTGTGATTCCTTAACTTAGTCTTCCTTACCATGTCTTTGACTCTGGCCCATGTGTTGTTTTCACTCAGCTGTACACAAAGACACACAAAATCATCACTGATCAATTTTCCCTTCTAGCAGTAAATGCGATGCCAGCCTGACTATTGTGCAGTGCAATTAGCAGTGTTTGGGTGAACTGCTAACAACAAGTTAATTTATACGCAGTGACCCAACAAGATCATTTCAATAGTGACCAAGCGGACCACAAATCAGTGGCTGAAACACAAGTGGGGGGAGTTTGAGAGAGTGAATATTATGGTAAAAGCACAGATTTTAGGGTCGTGTTTTTCTATGAAAATGATGCAGGAGTCCAAAGTGTTGTTTCTTATCTAGCTCTGGTCTGAGTTTAGCTCATATTGTGTCCTTTTTGTAGTTCAGCATCACTTGTGCTCCTGTGTTTATTAGCATGGTCATCAATTTTTGTTATTATGTTCTTTGCAGTCTGTTTATATTTTTGTTTCTTTACAGTTTTGCATTATCGAGTATTGTTTTGCATTTGCATCCCTCCACGTGTCTTCTGTCCTAGTCTCATCTCTGTGCGTCCCCCTGTAGAAATCGTGTCTTGTCTCCAGCCACACATGAGTTTTTGGACAAATAATGCAGAACGTCGCCTCATATGTTTCATGTTTCATCCTGATTCTCTCAGGATAAACTGTGCATCACTTACTGTGTGCTGAGTGATGGAGAGCCCCTCAGTGCTGTCCCCGTGGACCTCCCCCTCAGTGTAACTCCTTTGGTTTAGGCTCTTCCTCCACGGAGGGACGAGTGTTAAAGCATCACCTGTAACTCCTGAAACAGGGAGCAAACAATAAGCACTTACAGTTCAGTTTGTGCCTGACTAATAACATTAGAACCAGTATTCCTTTGGTCCTTTCATGGGTTTTGTCAATGCTATAAGCACCTATAAAAAAATAAAACACACTACACATGTGTGCTGATCAGCCACAACATTTCAAATGCTTTTCGTGCTCGGTGTCCTGCCCAAACTGAAGGACGGACGTTATCATGGTGGTTTCTTCATGGAAAAACACACTGACTCCACTTTGATTTAAACTATTCCTTTTTTGTCAGCGCACAGGTGGACCAGACCATGCAGGCAGACACAGCAGTCACCGTGTCTCCTTGCTCTGTGCGTGTGTGTGTGTTTCCAAATCTTTGCTATATGATTAGTTGATTAGTGAATTTTTTATTCACATCTTGCTGCATATTTTTCCAGGGAGTAATGGCTGTTATAAGAAATCCTGCTGGAAATCAGTGCACGTCTGGTTTTTTTCTTCTGTTCATCCCACTCCCCTCTTCTCCTACTTTACTGTAAACACAGCTTCTTATCACAGCTTCTATTGGTCATAGCACTTTGCTAGGAACTATTCAGTCTAGTGCAATAGCTACATAAAAGTTGGTGAATCCAAATTTGAAATGATTTTATGTGGACTGTGCATGACAAGTCCACATACGTGTTCCTGTCAGGAGCAGAATTCTCCCCGAGTTTGGGTAAAGCAGAACTTTTCTTTAAAGTAGATGAAATGTGGGGGTAGTCCTGGGTCACACTGTGAAACTTGAGTATTGCTAAAACAATTTGAGAACATAGTTTAGTTCATTCAGGGTGTTTTCAGAAGCCTGAAGGTTGCAGAACAGACTGTAAGTCCTGTCTGAGGAAAATATCTTTCTAAAAATATCTCTGGAGAAGTTGAAAACTGCATCTAAACATACTTCTTTGTCTGCTTGTGCAAATAAACTGCTTTGTATGCTGCCAGTGTTTTTCACTGCTGTTGGTTGGTCATTAGTTGTAGTTGTTGGTTCATCCAACCAAAACCATAACCCTCTGACTGTTAGTAACTACGAGCACTTGATTTCTGTAGGAAGAAGTAATAGACTCTCTTTTTGTTGCTGTCTTAACCTCCGTAGACCCGAACTCTTCCATGGCATGCATTTTTAATTTCTCTTTGATATTTGGGCTGATTGGGACCCAATGAATGTAAAAACAAAGAATTACCAGATTTTTTTGTACCTTATTTTTGTTTTTAAGACAAATACGAGCCACATATGAGGACATTCGTTTAAAATTTTGATAGAACAGTAACAGTATAATGTCCTCGTAAGTGGGTATCAGGCCCATGTAGAGCAAAATTGAGTATTTTGGTCTAAATAACCCAAAATGTGATGTCCACATATGTGGACGCAGGGTCCTAGGAGGTTAAAGGTGCAGTCTGCCCTGGATTCCTCCTTACCTCGAGCCTCTTTTCCTAAACTGAACTCAGGGCTCTAACACATGGAAACATACATAAACATGCTTATTTATTCCGGTTATTGTCAACAGGATAGACATGTGATCCTCTTGTTTTGGGACAGCTGACAAGAGCAGCAACAACAGCTGCTTATAAGATAACATTATCCTAATGTTAGGCTCCCTCTGATAAACAGGATGATTACATTCTCACATCACCTAAGAGTTTATTTACGAGTCCAACAAAATTATATCGACTTCACAGAAAGTTTCACTATCGCTGGCAAACAGCAGCTAAAAGGCAAAAACAGCAGATTACCAACAGCATATCCTCGATGCTACATCCAGCTCAACTTGCCTAAACATCACTGTGATTGGACACGAGCTTCACTGAATCAGCGTATATCAGGCTGCCTTCACAAAGGACCTGGCATACTCAATTTTTAACGTCAGTTTATATAGCAACAAATCACTTCAGAAAAAACACATGATGATGAAAAAAGTTTGATAGAAAGGAAAGTTTGAATCTTGAAAGTAGAGATAGTGTCTGTCTCCTGAATCCAAACTGGAAGCTGGTTCCACAGAAGAGGGGCCTGAAAACTGAAGGCTCTGCCTCCCATTCTACTTTTAAATACTCTAGGAACAACAAGTAAGCCTGCAGTGTGAGAGCGAAGTGCTCTAATAGGGTGATATGGTACCTGATCAATAGCAGCCAGACTTGCCTCAGATTAAAAACATAAAATACTGCAAAATCTTTAATTGACACATCTATTTTTTTATTCCTGATTTATTAGTGTGTTTCTATTATTTAAATATTTAAAAGTCTAGAGTTGAAAAATATTTCACACAAACACGAGTAGAAAAACACTGGCCGGCCACAGTCTGCAGTCTAAGTTTAGTGGTGAGATTTTAAACACTGCACTGTGAAAGATTTGCCAGCATGCTGTGCTGTCAGCATGTTATGGACATTTACAACGAAATGTGCAAAATTTGATGAAGTTCAGTACTTGATAGTGATGTGCACCTTGGAATTAATGATGTAACTCCAGCACTGTATACCACACAATGTTTGTTTATGCCTGTTTCATGTAATATCATATTTTGTATTTTATGGATTTTCTGCAGAAGTTTACATCAGTGCGGTTTTCTGTATGTTATTTATAGACATAACAGCAATCACTGTTACTACACAAGATGTTGTTGAATACATGTCAGGTAGTCCTCTCATCAGTCACTATTTATTCACCACAAGAAGGTACTGGGATTGAATCTACCAGCCTTGTAGAGATTGCAGGTGCTTTTGTGTGTCCTCTCCAGGTGCTCTGGTAGTATTACCTCCACTGGTCGACATGAGTGGGTGCTGTGTGACCTCTGGAATGGCTGACAGGTCTGAGAGAGTTCCACTGGGTGATGAAAACTCATCTCTGGATTGTGTTTTCTGAAAATCCTGGAAGGCTAAACTGGCTGCACCACAGCTGCAGTAGTCTTTGAAGAAGTCCTAGAAAAAAGCAGAGAAGAAGAAAATGTGTCATGAAATTTTCATTTAAAAATAAAATTAATAATAAGTATCAGCTGTAAAACTGATGTTAAACTTGGATTATTTTCTAAGGATTTTGTCTTTGTTGGACAGACATTGAAGAGGGGAGAGAGAGAGAGAGAGAGGGGGAAGATGCACAGCAAAGGCCAAAGGTCAGGCTTGAATATGGCTGCCTGCTATGATCACTCACCAAACTGAACCTGTTTGATTAGTTGCCTCACAGACCCTCAGCTTTTTCACCTTCACATCTCCAGACACTCCATTAATTCTGGGATACCAATGGCTGGAGAAACACAACCCTCACATTGATTGGGCCGGTAATAGAGTTGAGAGTTCGAGTCTGTTCTGCCTTGCTGCTTTCAGTTAGACTATTGTTGCTAAGTTAAGTTTTAGTTTAAAAAGCCAGACACTCTGAGAGGTGATATCACTTGATATTAACTCGTAAGCTGGAAAGGAAATGCCATCTCACTAATGTAACCATTTAGTCTGGAAAACCAGTTTGCTGCTCTATAAAAATGCCCTCTGTAAAGCTAGAACATCTTACTATTCATCACTGAATGTAGAAAATAAGAACAATCCTAGGTTTCTCTTCAGCACTGTAGCCAGGCCTCTGTTGGCTGTAGCTCAGATGGTGGAACATGTCACCTACTAATTGCAAGGTTGGAAGTTCAATCCCTGTCTGCTCCAGTCGGCATGCTTCTTGGGCAAGATAGTAACCCCGAGTTGCTCTCTGAGCATCCATCGGAGTGTGAATGTGAGCTTGGTCTTACAGAGAAAGAAGAAAGTGCTTATGTGAATGAGGCAACTTTCATAAAGTGCCTTAAAAACCAGTTCATTTACCATTAATGACTTCATGAATTTCTCCACAAACACAATTTTAACCTTTAGAGGAAACATTATAGAGAGTAATTAATCATAACCATCTCACAAACATACTTTTCAGTACTATTGATATTTATTTTCACTTTTTCTCCAATTGATCTTTCTGAGTTAACTTCAATAATTACTTCCTCCAAACCATCAACGTGTCTTTTAGACCCCATTCCTACAAAACTGCTCAAAGAAGTCCTGCCATTAATTAATGCTTCAATCTTAAATATGATCAACCTATCTCTAATAATCGGCTATGTACCACAGGCCTTCAAGCTGGCTGTAGTTAAAACCATTAATTAAATAGCCATTGCTTGACTTGGTACTGTACTGTTTGAATCATACAGTATCTAACCAGACTCCAGAAAGAGAGAGCAGATTTCTCCTGTTTTGGCTTCCCTTCATTGGCTTCCTGTTAAATCCAGAATTCAAAATCCTGCTCCTCACATACAAGGTCTTAAATAATCAGGCCCCATCTTATCTTAATGACCTTGTAGTACCATATCACCCTATTAGAGCACTTCGCTCTCACACTTACTTGTTGGTGAATTCTCCCTTAGTTACACTACAATAGTCTTTGCTGCTGTACTGAGTGTTTCTTCTTCAGTCGCCTTTTTTCACTCATTATGTGTTTATACATCACTCTGCATTTAATTATTAGTTATTATTAATCTCTGGCTGTTTTCCACAGCGTGTCTTTTGTCATGTCTTCCTCCCGTCACCACCAGCCTGTAGCAGCAGATGGCCCCGCCCCTCATTGAGCCGGGTTCTGCTGGAGGTTTCTTCCTGTTAAAAGGGAGTTTTTCTGTCCCTCAGTCGCCAAGTTCAGTGTTCATAGGGAGTCGTTTGATTGTTGTTGTTGCTGTATTATTGGAGAGTCTTTACATTACAATAAAAAATGTTTCGAGGTGACTGTTGTTGTAGTTGGTAACTATAAAAGTCAATTGAATAAAACTGTTTGTCTTAATGTGATAATGAGAGCGAGTCAGCCTCTGTTCTGTGTCCTTTGAATCCTCTTCTCTCATTCGACCTTTCAGCTTCTCATTTGTTAATGGTGTCAATGTTCATGTCATTTTTTGAAAACATTAACTTGCTCCGGTGCGCTACATCCTACATAGTGTTACTGTAGATGGTAACTGCTTTTTGTTGGTGCTCTTCCTGCCACCCCTGCTGTAAACAGGGCTGTCACACATGCACAGAGCTGTCAGTGACGGTCCATTCAGAGACCACAGACGATATTCCAGTCAGGATTACTCTGCGTCTTTAGTGTTGTTTTTGTCTGTCTGAAGCCAGTGTACGCCCTGGACAGGTCTCCAATCTGATCCAGAGCTAACACAGAGAGACTGACAACAAGCTCCACACAGAAAGCTTGTTCACCGGCCTGATGGTGAAGTCTAACACAGGACCTTCTTGCAGTGCAGCAACAGTGCTAACCACTGTGCCACTGTGCTGCCCATATTAAATGTATTGGTTATAAAATACAGAATTGCTATCTCAGTTTAAACAGCTGTGAGTGTCGCTGGAGGTTGACCCAGTCGTTCAGCACTCTGCCTTTCTGTTTTTAGGTTCTGTGAAGTGTTGCTTTTCAGTATAATTCAGTTTTATTTCCATAGCACCAAATCACAACAGCCACCTCAAGGGATGACACTGTAAGGTAAAGACCCTACAATAATAGTACTACTCATAATATTTAAAAAAAAATGTATTTAAGCATAAAGACACAGGAGGTAGAGGCGGTTGGTTGTCTACAAAAGGTCAGTGGTTCATTCTTTTGTTCCTCCAGCCTGCATGTCCAAGTATCCTTGTGCATGATACTGAAACCTTAGTTTCCCCTGACGCCTCCGCTGGACTCTGAGATTAGGTTCAAAGTGCTTAGGCTTGGAATGTGAATGAGCCTTTTAGTAAGAAAGTGCTTTGAGTGCTCAAACTTAGTAGGAAAGCACCATATAGACCAATAAGACATGCTTTTCAATCTCCACACCCCCAGTTGTAGACAAAGAATCTGTTACGGCTTTAAGGTCGACACACAAAGCTGCAGTTAAGATAAGATAAGATAACCTTTATTAGTCCCACACGTGGGAAATTTGTTTTAGCAGAAATAATCACGTTTAGGTTTCGAGATGGCAACTTTATTGCATGAGTTAAAATAAGAGCTTTCACACACCTCTTTGGCCTTTCTCATCCTGCATTCCTTTTGCAGACTGCAGAGCTGCCTCTGCAGCTGGAGGTTAGTCTCCTGCATCTGGCTGATCTTCTCAACGAGTTGACAGATGTGCTCCAGGTAACCCAGTCCTGATGATAGTGGGCTGGAGCTCACTTGCTGTTCCTGTACAAACAGAAAGCATAGGGGTTAAGATAGTTATGATGGGTTATGATAATTATGTCATTATTATCCTAAACAATGTTTCTATTTTTTCTCCAGGAGTGCTATAGTAATAATCATAATTACTGGCTGGGTTTATTTGTTTATTATTCTGTTGTATTAATGAAGAATGTCACCATAGGTGGTGAGGAAAGCACACTGCAGACTAAAACCCAGGCTTATCATTTAGTTTTCAAGATTTAGTTTATGCAACGAAAGTGCTTTTGTTATGATTATGATGGAAATGTTTTGGTTAACAGTGTCTCAAATCCTGACCTTTTTTATTAAACCAGAGCAGATACTGTCAAACTCAACACTGACATCATTACTTCAGTCTAATTGTTTTGTCGCCCACCTGCTGTGACTGTTAGTGTGAGCTTGCTCCTAGTTAAACTCGGCTGTAGGGGGTTGAAAAACTAGGTTGAAGTGTATGTGAGGAGAGTGACCAGAGTTTGTACCCAGTGCTGCTGGACCTGCAGGTTGCTTTTCTCACCTGGTTTTATCTGGTGATGTAGTTTTACATTTTTCTGTTCCAGTCTGACTAGTGTAACAATTTTGAGCTCCCACCAAGAGTATTACTTCACATTGAGAGATTTCAAAAACAATGGGAACAGTTTGTGTAAGAGCATAGCCATGATGCCTTTTTCAAGGCTGATAAGGATGTTTCTGATTCGGGTCCAGGTCCCAGCATCAACAACATGTCTCCTATCAAACCATTCTCTATGCCATCAGGATGATCAAGGCACCAGTGCATATGTGTTAAAAGTCGATATCACTGTTGCATTCAAAAAAAGTGGCATGTTTTGGTATCAAGTAGATTTCCAAATTCTGTTTTGCAGTTAGATTAACATTCAGGTGTAAAAGCAGTCCACTCATTTTTAAACTATTCTAATAAAGCTCTGCTGGATCCTACTGAATAGGGTTAAAGTATCCTATGTTCTGCACATTTTAGATGATTTTGATACTTTAGTAAACTCAGATGAGAAAACACTTGGTCCCCTGCTACATGGACTGGTTCTTATAGAGCACTTTTCTACTCTAGCCGAGCTCTCAAAGCACTTTACACAACTTCACTGCAAAAACTCAAAATCTTACCAAGAGTATTTGTCTTATTTCTAGTCAAAATCATCTCATTACACTTAAAATAAGACAGAATCAGCTAAAGGGCAACATTTCAGTAAGCTAAAGGAACTTGTTTCAAGACAGTAAATCTTAAAGCTAGACAATTTTCACTTGATTTTTTTTTTTACTTTTTTTTTTTACTTAATACAAGATATTTTAGCTTGAAATAAGTGAAAAATCTGCCAATGGAACAGTGAAAATTGTCTAGTTTTAAGATTTACTGTCTTGAAACAAGTTCCTTTAGCTTACTGAAATGTTGCCCTTTAGCTGATTCTGTCTTATTTTAAGTGTAATGAGATGATTTTGACTAGAAATAAGACAAATACTCTTGGTAAGATTTTGAGTTTTTGCAGTGTTGTCTCAATCACATCTTTTTCTATGCACCTTTCAAACACATACAGGCTCTGATGGATGCATCCGAGAGCAGCTCAGGGTTAGTATCTTGCCCAAGGATATTTGGCATGCAGGCTGGGATTGAACCACCAACCTTCCGAGTAGTTGGTGCTCTACCGCCTGAGCTACAGCCACCCCAGTCTGACGTTTCAAGGCAGAGCGTTCGACGGCTGTGTATGAAATGCTCCCTCTGGAAAAACTGCCTCATAGCCACAAAATCACTCAGTGTTGTTCTCTCTGTTGCTTCAATCACTACACGCCAGTTGTTTCCTAAATCTTGTATAAATTTAGTGTCAGAAAGTGTAAATGGATCTTTCTGTGTCTGACAGTGAAGCTGCTGTCTGCCTCTTCACTAAAGGCTTCTCTTCTCCTGACGTGATGCCTTTCATAGGATACCTCACTTTGACTCTGTCTCTCACAGTTTCATTCTCACCATCTCACATCCCCTGTTACATGAACACCAAACCCCAGGCTTCCAAGGTCCCATGCTCAGCTGCCAGCTCATCAACATTTCTGCGCATTTATTTAAAATGTGGAAAAAGTGAAGCTTCCTTGCAGCCGGAGTTTAGTTGCTGGAATACAGTTCAGACAAAATGTCTAATCTCAGGTTTCCAAGTCTGTTTTCCAACCTTTGTGCAAAACTGCTGCTTTAATGTATAGGAAAGGTCACACCCTCAGTTCCTGACAGTAGGCAGACAATAACCCTGTTTGTTCTTCATAAGATGCTAGCATCTCTTTGCAGAGGCATACTCAGCAAATTGTTGGTTTATGTGGTAATATCCATATTTTAATAAGAGGAAACTTTGAGCAAATATTTATCCAACCACAAACATTCCTGTAAGTGTACCAACAAAAGCAGGATGTGAGCTCAGGGCCAGTGTTTCCCATGCAGCTGACACTGAAACGCTGGTCCACAGTTGCTGTGATGGAAACAATGGCCAAACAGGTTAAAGGACTGACATCAGTCATTTCCTCTGATGGACAAATGTTTTACCGATCACCATGAAACTATTTCCACATGGGGCTGTTTTGAGAATTTTGCACAATTGCAGCAAATACATTAATAATGTCTTAATATTTAGGTTAAAATCAATATCTACATTAACGTCAAAAATTACTGTGCACAGTTTCCTGGTTGCAAATCATGTTTTTGCCTCCTAATATTCCTGTTTAGAGAACAGATGGATGGATGGTGTCGTGGTCCTGGATCTTTGATCGAGTATTTTCAGTTTTGTTCAGGTCTTTTTAAGTTAATTCATGTTTTAGTTCCTGTGTCTGTTATTTTGTAGCACCTCTGAGTTTGTTATTTATAGTTCGTGATGTTTTTGTTTTGTTTTATTATGCTTTTTCTTCAGTGTCCTCGCCTCTGTTTACCTTCAGTCTCACCTGTCGTATCTCGTGTCCTGTGTCTGTCTCATCTCTCTGTGTTCTGACTCCATGGGGTTCTCTGTTTTGTCAAGTTTACATTTTATTTTGATCGTCTCCCGTCTCTTGTATATAATGTTCAGTTTTGCTTCTCCTGTCTCGTCAGTTTGATTCTGTTTAGCTGTGTTCTCAGGTGTGTCCATTCTCCTCCTGTGTATATACTGTCTGCAGTGTTGGGAAGGTTACTTTTAAAATGTATTCCACTACAGAATACTGAATACATGCCCCAAAATGTATTCTGTAACGTATTCCGTTACGTTACTCAATGAGAGTAACCTATTCTGAATACTTTGGAATACTTAATATATTATCATGCTGTTTACAACTACATGAATGTCCTATTGCTGTGATTTATTACTGTTACTGAAGGTCCATGGCTCGAAACGTAGTAAAGGGACCTCTGGCTAATACGTCGGGTTCGTGTCGGGCTGGTAGCGAAAACTAGCTTTACTTTGTTGTCTGGGTCAACTTTGCTTATGGAGAGACAGAGAGGCGTTGAAAGGCTGCTCCAACGGAACTTATTTTTTCCGGAGGAAAACACGAACACACTGTACAGTTGAGTCTTAATAGCTTACTTACAGCTGGGCTCGTCAGGCACTCTTCTTGGCTGCTGTGGTTATTATTATATTTACATGCTTCCAGCTCCCGTTTTTGCTCCGTGACAGCTCGGACTTATGGTAGTCCATTCTCCCTGCAGCACGGACTACACTGCCCATCAGGCTACATGCTTTAGAGCTATGCCTGTAGCATTCTGCCTTTTAGCTTAGCACAACAACAACAACAAAAAAGCGCTCTCTCACCCAGGAAACACGCAGAGAGAGAGCGCGTCACCCTGTAACCATGGCAACCGTAACGCTGCCGCCTGGAACAACAGAACGTAGCTGTCAAACAAACCCAAACAGTCCTGACCTGCGACAATATGAAACAGGGAAGTACCGCCGTGTATTCCATTTATTTCAACAAAGTAACTGTATTCTGAATACCACCTTTTTAAACGGTAACTGTAACGGAATACAGTTACTCATATTTTGTATTCTGAATACGTAACGGCGGTACATGTATTCCGTTACTCCCCAACACTGACTGTCTGCACCTGTCTCTGTTCTGTGTTGCACCCTCCTGCGTGGTGTGTGGGTTTCTAGCCATCTGTTTACCCCTCAGTCTGTTCAGCAGTTCCAATAGAATAGAATAGAATAGAATAGAATAGAATAGCCCTTTATTGTCATTGTACATGTGCAATGAAATTGTGGGTGGTCCACACCAACTATGCTGGAATAAAATATAAATAGGAGACAGCAGAAGTAAATAGCTAACAAGAGAAACATATACAAAAACACACACATTAAAGAAAACAAGCTGCAAAGTGCTTGGAAAGAGTGCAAAGTAGTTCAAAGAAAAGACGTGACCTGAGTGATGGGGGTTACTCAGACCATGGCTCTGATTGGTGGGTGGGTGGTCAGGGCCGGGGGGACAGTGTTTGCTTACACTCTGAATGGCCCAGGGAAAGAATCCGTTTGTGAGTCTGGCTTACTTGAGGTGCCGATCAGAGGGCAGCCGGTTTAAACAGATGAGCGAGGTGCAAGGGGTCACCTGTAACGGCCCTGTTTTTTCAGAATCAGAATACTTTATTAATCCCCAGAGAAATTATGCATTTGTGGCTCGGCTGTTTTTCTGGTTTGTTAGCCAGTTTGTTTCAATCTCTCCCAGTTACTAACAACTTCATTAAGTGGTAGTATGTCAGATGTTGCATTGTGGCCAGCACATTTTAGTTGTAGCTCACCTTTATTATAGCATAGCAAACAGAAAGGTAAGTAGCAGCCAGGTAATGCTAATGTACTGGGATTTATATCGCACTTTGCTAGTCTTGCTGAACATTTGAAATGCTTTAGACTACAAATTGCATTATAACTAAACATCTATATTTTAATGTACACACTTGAAATACTTTATTTTCTTAACATTGATGGCAAATTTTCAATTAGCAGTTCACCTGTCATTTATATGTTTGGACTGTGGGTGAAAACTGAATTACTCAGAAGAAACCGGCACAGGCACAAGGAAAACATGCAAACTGCACACAGACGTGCCTCAGATTTGAATCATGAAACATTTTGCTGTGAAGCAACACGTTTATCCACTGCACCAGCAAAAACCACCCAAATCAAACATACATGTGAGGCCACCTCACAACAGAAGTCTTGGTAGGTTACTTTGTGTTATTGCAATTCCACAATCTTCCCAGAACGTCCCGACACATCCGCCCCAAGATCAGACCATGATGTGCTCAAAAAAACACCTGAAGAGCAACGCCTCAAACTCTATAGGCCTCAGTTCACATGTTGAAGTCTATGGTAAACAGACTGGTTCTCATATAGCACGTTTCAACTTGATCTGAGCAGTTAAAGCACATTACACACCATGTCTTACTTTTTTCAATGTAAGTGCATCTATCTGATAGTCAAACTCCAGTGGACACATCAGAGAGCAACTTGGGGTTAACAACCTTGCCCAAGGATATTTAACATGCAGACTGGAATTGAACCACCAACCTTCCAATTAGCAGGTGCTCTGCTCTACCACCTGAGCTACAGCCACCGAGTAGAATAAGAGAAAGACTGAACAAGTATGGTTTGTTTGGAAGGCTTGTTAGGCGAAAATCCCCTCTCTTAAAAAAACTTGACAGTACTTTACAAACCAGCATCTGAGCAAATCAAATGGCTTCTGAAACAATATCCTTTAGACAGATAGGACCAAAGAGAAGACAGTTGGCCCTAATACACACTGGGTGAAAACAAATAGCATATCAGCACAAACACCTCATTCATCTTGCAGCCTATTCGATCACAGCAGCAAATCTTTGACATAATGACTGAAAAATAAAAGAACTGAAGGGTTTCGATGGCCAGTCAAAGTCCAGACCTCAGCCTGACTCAAATGATTAAGAGAGTTGTTCATAAATGAATTTCTGCAAACCTCAATGAACCAAAGCAACACTGTAAAGAAGAACGAGCCACAAAAGGTGTGAAAGATCGATAAAATCATACAGGAAAGCATCACTTCAAGTTATTACTGATAACGGAGGTTCTTCATGCTGTATGGGACTGAAGTCTAAACATGACTATGGAACGATGATTAAAACACAATGAATATCAGAGATATTACTACAACTTAAAGGAGAACATTAATTCCAGCAGTTTGAATATTTGACTGAGCTAATTAAGATAAGGGAGGGTATTCAGTCCAGGAGATAGCTCTCACTTCCTCAGGGGAAGTCAGTAATTGGGGTTGGGGGTTGTTCTTGATGGGACAGTAAACATTATCAGGGCTGGCACTGATCTTATCCAACTCAGACCGCTGAGCAATCCACAGCTGGGAAGACTTAGTGGGATTTCCCCCTTTTGAAAACAAACACACACAGTGATGCACTTCCTCTGTTTCAGATTCCACTGATCTTGTGAGTCTCACGTGGAAATGACCAAAAGTATGACCAATGACCAAGGATGTGAATAAACTACATGTCTGATAAAAGAACTAATGCAAGTTTGGAAAACTAAATAAAATGAACATTGGCAGCTCAGATCAGGAAGGCCACAATCAAAGAAGAAGACTTTTAGAAAGAAGCATGAACGTCTGAGCTGACAGTTTTATAGTTTTATATAGCAGATCTGTTGTATAATACAGTCATTTTATTACTGTCAGGATCGTGTAAAAGGGAGGTCTGAAAGTAGAAACAATGGAACTTGTCACTATGATAACTATGATCACTATGAATTCCAGTCCTGTGAAGCACAGGACTGGAATTCATGTCTAGAGGTTGAAAAAGTCCCTCATCTACCTGATTTCTCACCTGTAGACTATATCATATTTTTATATGCTATAACATGTTATTAAAGCTCTACCCTGTGCAAAGGGGATTTTGGCATCATTCAGTGCTAAATGCTAGGACCAGTTCTGTTTATATGATACATGCTTCCTTTTGCCAGTATCTTTCAAATGTGTAACACACGTTTTCACTTCAATGCAATGACACCAAACTATATTTATCCATGAAGCCAGATAACACATGCCAAGTACTTAAATTAAATGCAGGATTATCTGAAACACATAAACATCTGGATGACCTCTAATTTTCGGCTTCTAAATTCAGCTAAAACTGAGGTTATTGTTCTCAGCCCTGAAAGTCTTAGAAATAAAGTACAGTATCTAACCAGACTCTTACTCTGGATAGCAGAAAAACTAGTTCATGCATTTATTACTTCCAGGCTGGACTACTGTAATTCATTATTATCAGGATGTCCTGAAAACTCCCTGAAAAGCCTTCAGTTAATCCAAAATGCTGCAGCAAGAGTCCTGACAGGGACTAGAAAGAGAGAGCAGATTTCTCCTGTATTGGCTTCCCTTCATTGGCTTCCTGTTTATTTGTATTTAAAAGTAGAATGGGAGGCAGAGCCTTCAGTTTTCAGGCCCCTCTTCTGTGGAACCAGCTTCCAATTTGGATTCAGGAGACAGACACTATCTCTACTTTCAAGATTAGGCTTCAAACTTTCCTTTTTGCTAAAGCATATAGTTAGGGCTGGACCAGGTGACCCTGAATCCTCCCTTAGTTATGCTGCAATAGACGTAGGCTGCCGGGGATTCCCATGATGCACTGGGTGTTTCTTCTTCAGTGATGATTTTCTTTTTTTCTTTTTATGAATTTATTAAGAAAATAACATCAAACATTTCCATGGAAATTGAAATCTGCTCTGGTCCTGATTTGTAAGGTTTCCATTATCTGTGCTCCACCCGGAATACTTTCTCAAACATGACACTACTAGAAAGGAATGAGACACCAGATGTGTATGCTGAGCATCGCGATAGAGAGGAAGGTACTACAACATCACGTACTCTGCTTTGCCTGCCAACACCAGAACAGACAGTGCTCTTGCCTCACCTCTCTGCAGTATATCTTTCAAAGCTCTTGAAGAGGAACTGCAGACTGAAGCGTGTTTTTTTTTATTATGTGTCACTTTTAGACTTATTCTGTTGATGAATCCATACACAGTTATGTCACTCTGAAGAGATTTCATTATTGTTACACTCCTATAACAAACACTTCAGCCATTTCAGCTTTGGAATATTGTTCATATTTAAAGGCTCCACTACTGTTACCCAGTATCCACTATTCTACCACCAATTGCATTTCACACTAGTGCTGGCGAGCTATGCATTGGATATGAATACAACATGTCAGATATGCAGCTAAAGATAAGACCTACAATGTTACTGTTCAAAATATGACAGCAATGCACTCAGGAATGTCTCCAGTTCTGGAGTCCTGAGGCATCCGTGGATTTTGTATTTAATAACACACAGAGGAACAGAGGGTGAGAGAACAGCCAACTAAGTCGACACAAAGCAAATATTTGTGAACTGACACAAGGTTTAAGGCAAGAAAAAGCCAACATCCCTGTACTGTGGACTACAGGGTCCCTATTTAGAAGGGGAAGTATTTACATTATTAGCTGTGGTGACAAGTGAAGATGTAATACTGCCTGTCAGCAATGTACTCCTGAAGTCATGCTGGGCCCCACAATCCAGTGCCAAATGCCATTACCTCACAGGGGCCCCCAGAAAACCATCAAAGAGCCTTTATTTAGCTAAATATGTGAGTAATTTCAGATATTTGACACCGATTTGATATGTCCACATAGACTGCCAAGCTCTGGGGCTGGAAAGCATGGAGGGTCAATGACAGAGGAGCTTGTGGTCAACGACAGTATCACCAGAAAAATCTTCAGTTTTCCAGCACAGATGAACAAGTGTTGCATGACATGCAGTTTCATAAAAAAGGCTCACTGCACTCTGTCTGTGAGCTCGTAGGCTCTCGTGTTTAAGTTTGATTCATGTGGCAGAAATAATAAAGCTGTGACCCAGAAATGCGTTTGAACTTTGAGCTGAAAGGATCCAGCAGAACAGCTGCAGTTTACTCAGGAAAGACTTAGAGGTGCTTTGGCTGTAAACACAGGGATCCAAAATGTGTACAAATTTGAAATTGTTGTTACATAACCTCCTGAAAATTACTCAGTTTTTCTTTATTTTGTTGATCTGGTTGTATTTTAAATATTTCATAGATTTATTCTGTTTATATACTGACAGTTTAAAAAAAAATAAAATACTATGTAGTACTAGTTGACAAAGGAGGTCATCTTACAATGCTTTATTATTATAAGGTACACTTTACAAAAACTAGAGAAAGAATCCCAATAATGACACGATGAGCAGCAGTAGGAGGAAGAATTTCCTTTAACTGTAGAGACCACAGGTAGACTCAGGCTCAGAGACCATCCATCTTTCCCACGCTGGAAAAGAGAAGATGGAAAACAGAAAGAGAGACACTACGACAACAAAGAGCAAATAAAAATAAATGACAAGATTGCATAGATAAAGGCTGATGACATGCAGTAGTGGCATACAGGTTTACTAGCTGCAAACTCTATTGCAAAGGAAAGTTTGGAATATAATCTTGAAAAAATGACCCCAAAATCCAAATCAGCTGGACTGTGACAGATTAGCTGTTGTCACTGTTAAGTATGGAGCCAATATGTCACATCTGCCACAAGATGAGGAATGTTAATTCATTATAAAGAATTATTTTTCTTTTTAGGGAATATACATATGGATCCAAACACATTTAACAATTTAGTATTTTTTTTATTATTTCTAAAACATCAGCAAGTATTCATTTGAAAAACTCTCTCAGATAGCTGCTGGTAATAAAAGGCAGCCCCAGGCTTGAGTCTGATGTTTCCAGGAATATCATAACGCTGATTATGACTTTGCAGCTTCCACAGCTGTCAGATGCTTTCCCCGTGAGTCAGCTGTGCCCTCTCATTTTGAAAGTGGACAAGATAATAACAGTTGGCTTAACATGAATGAGACATGATTCTGCAGATCCTTCTGAGTGAGTACAGATGCTGTGTTTGTTAATACTCTGCCACAAAACAGAAAATACAAGTTGAAATACAAATTGTTTTGGTTTGGTCAAAGTTTGGTTAATAGATAAAAAACCAAACCCCCCAAAGGACTGCCGTATGATAATGAAACATATAAGTACACTATAGAAAATATCAGTTACAATGATGTGATTACCTGGTAAACACAGAGCCTGGGACAATTTAAAATTTGACATAATGACAGAGGACATAAAATATATTTGTAGCTAACCAACAAGGGATTTTCCAAAAACACTAAAAAAGTCACACATTTTTAAACCCTAGTGGGAGTTGTCACGTAAGAGTTTTGTTGACCAACTATTGATCATGTACCTCACCACATATGCAAAGGTGTGAACAAAAGGCATGGGTCATTATCAGCAGAGGCTTCGGGTGAAACCGTTGTTGAGATCACTTGATGTAAGATGTGAGAGAGTGAGGCGTCTGGGAAGGGACCTCAAAATTATAGGTGGCAGACAGTTGGAGACGTAAGCCACCCCCTCTGTTTAAAGATGGTGGTTCACAGTGGACATAGATGGCTTCACTCCACTTTCAAACCATCTGTCTTCTCTGTCCAAAATGTGAACATTGGCATCCTCGAAAAAGTGTGGCGGTGACTCTTCTGTGTTGTGCCATGCATTTATGGAGTGGCTGTTTGGCTTCTCCGATGCAGAGCTTTTGTCTGAGAGTGTGGCTGGGTCTGAAGTGCACTGGGTTTATCCTGAGTTTCTCTGATGAACCTGCTACATAAGGGATGACCGTGTTGTTCCATTTGTCCTTCTGTTTCTTCCTAGTTGGCATCTGACCTGCTCTCCTGTGCAGCTTTACTGATTTGATGAAGGCCCGGTTGGGATAACCACATATTCTAAGAGCTTTCTTTACATGTGTGTTCCTTTTCTTTCTCTTCTGGCCTAGAGGGAACGTTTTGTGCCTGGTGTTACACGTCCTGATTACTCCAAGTTTGTGTTCCAAAGCTCAGCGGGAGTCAAAGAGGAGGTACTGGTTTGTGAGTGTGGGCTTCTGGTAAACTTCAGTGTTGAGGTTTCCACTCTCCTCAAAGAGCACAGTCCAGAAACGGCAAACTATTATCCTTTGCATCTGCCCTGGTGAACCTTGTTTCTATCCACTGAGATGTTGTTAACAGTGGAGGCTTTTATTTCTTTGGTTTTGATTTCGACCCAGGTGTCATGCACCTCTCTGTACCAGTGGCTAGGTGTTGTCCCTTTGAAAGAGCCAGGAGCTTACTTTCCACTTCTTCCATGTAAAGGTTTGCCATACTGGGTGACACTGGGGAGCCCATGGCACATCCATGTTTTTGTCTGTAGAAACCCTCATGGTATCTAAAATATGTGGTGGTAAACCAGAGTGTACAGCTGGTTCTGTTTTCTAAGGAGCTGTCTTGCTGTTGTCATTTTCTGACAGTCTCCACTGGGACAGAAGTGAAAAGGGAGACCACATCAAAGGAAACAGAGTTTTTGGGGTGTACCAAAAGGATACAGTTCAAAATCTTGGCAACAAATATGCTCTTTGATGTTGACGTGAGCAGAGTTACGTAAGCGGTTATTAACAAGAGTAGCCAGTCTCCTTTGCTTTCCTCCTACTGCGAGCGGTGCAGTCTCCGGCAGGCTGAATAGCATAAAAGCATAAAAGGATATGTAGCTGTCTGAAATATACTGGTGCAACCCTTTCTCTGTGAAACATATTAAACTAGACTTCTGCTACTTCCTTTGACTTTGGGCCATCCTTCATTTTATTTGCCAGTGACAGTAGCTAGAGGGGAAACTTACAACTCTGTTTCTCCAAAACTCTCTGCTGTCTCACTGCACTCTCTTTTTCCTCTTCTTCTGTCCACCTCTGCATGCTTGGTGTGTTTCGATCCAGGTATCAGCTGCAATCACTGTGTTCAAACCAGCAGACCAGTCAGCTTCAGGGCAATCAGCTGATCTCTAAAGCAAACAGTGTGACTGGCATGAAGTTGTTGCTCCATGGCCCATTGTCCCGAAGAAAAAGATGCTCGGCCAGTTTGTTGGCAAAGGTTAATGGGTAAGAGTAGGATAAAAAAGATCCAAGAATATTAAACAAATACTAGGAATGACTGCAACAGGCTGCACGCAGGTTAATGCATGTGCACAAATGGCAAAGGATGACTTTGGCTTCAGTGAGTTATCACCAAACTCTCTGTCACACATAACCACATAATATACACTTCTCATCTTCTCATCCCCCTCACTCCGGGTCAGTTGTGTCAGATGATGGACCTTCGTCATTCTGCTGGAGGACTTTAAAAGCCACTCTTCTTTCTACCATTGCCAAGTGATGGTTGGTGCTGTCAGCAATATTATTGGAGATTATGTATCGAAATTTCAGGAGCGGGACCACGCCTCCAAACACGCTCCTTCCAGTTCTCATCTACATATGTTCCCCTAGTTTTACAAGCTGTTCATTCTCATTTACGTGCCCCACCCTCCCTCCCTCCTTGTTCTCTATTCTTTAACTTCTTCACTCCTGTTTAGTCCATGGGGATCTGCCAGGCCCGGGAGCCGCTGCCAGTCCCCTTCGAGGCCTTCCCCAAACCGCAGCTCAATTCATGTCCAAGCATTCACCTTTACCTACTAAAACACTGTCAAACCTCAAATGAGGACGTGGGCCCAGCGAGTGAATTGCCAGTTTGAACCAATTATACGTACATGTTGCCTGCATGAAGGCAATGGGGGCAATGAACTGTAGGGTCATGAAAAGGCAGCAACCATAAAGTTATATATATAGCATTCATATTATGTTATGTAACACCAAATGTTCATATAATAACAATAATAATAATAATAATGATATCCTTGGGCAGGACACTACACCTACCGCCTACTGGTGTTGGCCAGAGGGGCCGATGGCGCTCTATGGCAGCCTTGCTTCTGTCAGTCTGCCCCAGGGCAGCTGTGGCTACAACTGTAGCTGCCTCCACCAGTGAGTGAATGTGAGAGTGAATGAATAGTGGAATTGTAAAGCGCTTTGAGGGTCTCAAAAAGCGCTATATAAATGCAATCCATTATTATTAAATGCTTATTTAATTTGTGACATTTATAGTAATATCCCACTCACACAAAACATTATTAATTATGATGCTGATATCAAAGGTTAAAGCAGTATAAACATGTAAAACTTCTTTATAGAGTCTTTTGAGATGTTTTTAATTTGTGTAAAATGGCTAGCCGTAACAGCCGGAACAATATACAGGCGAAACATAGTCTTTAGCAGAATGCTTGAGACTGTGTGAACCAGCACTGATGCACTAACTCTAGCTGTTCAGTGACTCATTACACTGTAAAATCTTTGGGCAGTACTGTATGTGTTATGCCTGAAGATCAGTGATGTGCCATACCACTGATTTCCTTTCCAATCCGATACCAAGTAAATACAGGGTGGTATCGACGATACTGATACAAAAACTTAATGTGTTATTGTATTTCAAATTATAGCTTCATAATGACTGCAGGACTACTTGTTCTTATTGTTTAATTATGAAGAATTATCATATAGAAATAAAAAACCTGAAGTTGTGTGTTAATTTATGCTATTTGAACATGTATATCTTGTCATTTAACATGTATATATTTGCTCGGACATGTCAACAAAAACCTTCAACATTCACACTTTCCCTCGTTCACAGCAGTGCTGTGCCACACTACACATTTTGGTATTGATCCAATACCAAGTAAATACAGGGCCAGTACTGCCGAAGTTACTCAGGCAGCTAAATGGGGGAGAGTAGTGTGCATGATTAATGAGACAAATTCTCAATTTGCAAATTCTGAACACGTTTTAATCACCACTATATCACTGTGATTGTTACTTTCCACAATAATTAGTTAACACAACAAGACACACTTTGAGCTTTTCATGTGCTTTGAAACTGCAGGCTGTCTGCAGCTGGGACACAAGCATTTCACTACTCTGCATGCCTGTGTATGTGACAATCAAAGGTTGTTTTTCATCTGGGGTACATTAGTCTGCTCAGCTTGCACCTTTGCAAAGTGCGAGGAAGGATCAGCTGATGTTAAGTGATGCTTTTTTTCTTACCTTACTTAATCTGCAGCATTCATCCATGTACTCTTCCAGGCTGTCACTGGTGATACTCCTTTTAATAGGCTCGGGTTCAAAGACTTTGCTTGTCATGTCATCACAGCTTTGTATTAAGGATTGCTCTCCAAGCCTCGTATCCTCTGAGCTGGTCCTTCCTGTCACAGCACTGGATTCTTCAGCATCCTCACTTTGTTCAGCACCCAAAACCCTGCATTGGTCCACATCCTCACCTATGTGCAACTCTACTGTTATAGCCGAAGAAATAAGTGTATTTGAATGAATGAACAAACTATCCTGTGTATCCACTGTTGTATTTAAACTGTTATCCGCTGAGTCATTTGCCTGGTTTTTCTCAGTGTTCTTTGTATCTGCAACGAGTCTGTCAGAGAGGACGGTGGGCTCAGAGTTTAAGTTGGAGGAGTCACAGGAAGACTCTCGACTGTGGACCACAAAGCTCTGCTCAGATCCTGTTGGGGTGGATGGTGAATTAGCTCCGCTGGGGAGCTCCACTCCAGAGTCCTCAGATTCACACTTGTACAAGTTTGAGAGATGAGAATCTGACAAAATGGCAGATAGATATTTGGAGCCAGACTTGATCTGAGGCTTTTCATTAAGCTGAGAATTCAGCTCGGAGTGTGAGTTTTCCTGGTCAATAACTGACACTGTGGAAATGGTGGACACGGCGTCATCAGCCCTCAGAAGACTTTCATGGAAGTTGCTGAAAAGCTTCATTTTTGTCAGGACAACCTCACTGTCCAGTAATGTGTTTTTACTGTCTCCTTTACCTGTTAAATAGAAAAAGAAATATGTATTAACTGTCATTTTTCATATTTTAGCAAGTCCTTTAATACTATGTTGACTTTCCTAACCATTTTCTGAGCTGTTTGAAATGGTTTGAATCCAGTGAACACGTCTTTCAGTAAAAATTATTCAGTTGAAGAAGGCTGAATAATGTTTGTCATCATAGTTATACATGTTGGGAACAATTTCCTGGTTGAACTCCTTAATGCCAGGATCCAAGAGTCTTACTTCCTTAAACCGCTAAAGCTCTTTCTTAGCCAGACAAAGTTGTAGCTTTCTTCATATACACGGTAACAAGCATGGCACCTTGTGTGTCTTCAGCTTGCTTTCTGTCATTATCTTTAAATGTTGTAATGGTAGTGGAAGCTACCACAAATGAGACCTTGATAACTTTGGAAGCGGTGATATGTGTAACGTGTATATGTGTCAGATTGTGTCTTCCACAACAGTGCAAGTACTTTTCACCACCTTTAGGATGAGGATGATATGAGGATTGAGTTCTTGCTGTAGATGTCTGCCTGGGATGACATTTTGATCACACAAACACTCATAAACAAAGAGACTCACAAATTACAGTTATTCTGCTACAGCTGGTCATAGGGAGTACTGAGTACTCATGGCATGTAACGTCAACATGTTGACGGGCATTGTGGCTCGCATTTCGGTCGAATATATTTCCAGAAAACAACAGGTGAAGGTTAGTGACCTCCTACAAGGAGATTTGGATATCTTGTCAAAGCAAATGCAAGATTAAAAACTTTACTTTTATCCTCTCTGAGTGGAGGAGGGAGTCTTTGCAAGGGAATTTTGATGAAACTATAAACGTAAAACAATATGAAAGAAAGCAGAAGTCTCTGCTGATACTAATAACAGAAGAGCAAATGTAAAAACAGAAAACCAGTGTGTGTTTGTGGAAAAAAGCTTCTCCTCTGTGTGGTTTCAATGAGAAAGAAGGGACATTGTAACTGTAAACGGTGGCGGCCTGAACTGAAAGATGAATGAGACACAAGTAATTTAATAAAAACAGGATGTCAGATGATTGAAACTAGAGATGGGTATTGATAAGAATTTAGCAATTTTGATTCTGTTGTTGAACTGGAGCAGGTCTAAGAAAACACTCATGGTAAATGGCCTGTATTTGTATAGCGCTTTACTAGTCCCTAAGGACCCCAAAGCGCTTTACACAACCAGTCATCCACACACGTGATGGCAAGCTACATTGTAGCCACAGCCACCCTGGGGCGCACTGACAGAGGCGAGGCTGCCGGACACTGGCGCCACCGGGCCCTCTGACCACCACCAGTAGGCAACGGGTGAAGTGCCTTGCCCAAGGACACACCGAGACTGTCCGAGCCGGGGCTCGAACCGGCAACTTTCCGATTACAAGGCGAACACCCAACTCTTGAGCCACGATCGCCCCATACTGGTTGCATGATAGCAGCTTTCAGAGGCACTGACCCAGGTCTAGTAACAAGTTACCCAATTTCAATATCATTCCAACACAAAAGCAAAGAACTCTTCCATTTCTTAAAACCAAACAGCATGTTCACTGTTGTCACAGCCCAGGATCACATAGGCACTGATCTCAAATGAACTAAAGTAAATGTTATGTCCAAATTATGTGTCACTCACTTTCAAAGATAAACAATATGACACACTTCCCTGAGAATCTTCTCGTGTTAACGTCCTTTACTTATTTTCAACCAGTAGATGATATATACATGAGTACATGGTTGCAATATCACTTTCTTTGACTATATTTCTAAAGTAGCAGCTTTAAATTTACTGTATGAGTGAAATGAAATAAAGGGTGACGTCTGTTGGGGTTCTAGTAAACAATCAAAAAAAGTATTTAATTGGAACATCCTGCAGTAGACAGGACTGTAAAGGCTCAGGGGAGACAGGATGGCTTAACACCCATGCCAAGTGACTTCAGCAGGAGTTCCTGATAGTCTCAAAAGTGGTGTATCACGGCGGTGAAATCAGTAACAGTGTTGGGAGAGTTGCTGTGGTTCACACACAACATGGAAACAAGGGCTGAAGAGCAACAGTAATTACTTACATTACAGTAAATGTCATGTAGGAGGGCATGAAAGAGAAAACAAAAGGCTTCTCTAACATATTTTAACCTGGAATCCCAAAAAATCTGAGATGTAGTAAAAGATATTATTTTTGCATAACATCTTGAAAAACAAATTGAAGTACAGTAAATTTTGTTATTCAGAGGATACATGAAAATCCCAAGATTAGAGTGGGCTAAAATGTCAAAATGTCAAGTCAATTTATTTATACTCACATTTAAAAACAACACAGGTTGACCAAAGTGCTGCACAAAGTGAAAAGTTTGGGCACAACAGTCGCAAAGGCACGGTCTCCTCTGTGTTTAGTCTGTTTCTAGGAACGATAAGATCAGCTGCCTTAGAGTTCTGTTTGGAGTATGCTCAGTTAAAAGTTCAGACTGGTATGAGGGAGCTAATCCAGTTAGAGACTTAGAGACAAGCAGTAACATCTTTAAATCAATTCTGCAATGTACTGGAGGCCAGTTAAAAACGGGGCAAGACTGGGAAATATGGTCACATATACGTGTGCCTGTGAATCATCGGAA
The DNA here is from genome assembly GCF_013358895.1 of Oreochromis aureus. Classification (NCBI taxonomy): domain Eukaryota; kingdom Metazoa; phylum Chordata; class Actinopteri; order Cichliformes; family Cichlidae; genus Oreochromis; species Oreochromis aureus. Next base: position 2,168,953 of record NC_052954.1, on the reverse strand, counting down.
TAACAGTGAAATTTACATTTACAATAATTGATTACACAGCAGTGGAGAGTAGACTTTATCAAAGTAGATGTCTTTCTGAAAGTGCTGTAACTAAGTTTAAGAATATAATCCACCCACTGTTATCATCTTCAATGCCCTGTACCAACATAGAGCAGAGCAGCTATCTGAACGCTACTCCAACAGAGGTCGATTATCTTGTTAATAATTTTACCTCCTCACTGTGTACGACTCTGGATACTGTAGCTCCTGTGAAAACTAAGGTCTCAAATCCGAAGTCCCTGACTCCGTGGTATAATTCTCAAACACGTAGCCTAAAGCAGATAACTCGTAAGCTGGAGAGGAAATGGCGTGTCACAAATTTAGAGGATCATCATTTAGCCTGGAGAAATAGTTTGCTGCTTTATAAGAAAGCCCTCCGCAAAGCCAGAACATCTTACTATTCGTCACTGATTGAAGAAAATAAGAACAACCCCAGGTTTCTCTTCAGCACTGTAGCCAGGCTGACAAACAGTCAGAGCTCTACTGAGCCAACAATCCCTTTAACGTTAACTAGTAATGACTTCATGAACTTCTTCACAAATAAAGTTTTATCATTACAGAAAAAATTACCAATAATCATCCCACAGATGTAATATTATCTACAGCTACTTTTAGTACCATCGATGTTAAGTTAGACTCTTTTTCTCCAATTGATCTTTCTGAGTTAACTTCAATAATTAATTCCTCCAAACCATCAACGTGTCTTTTAGACCCCATTCCTACAAAACTGCTCAAAGAAGTCCTGCCATTAATTAATGCTTCAATCTTAAATATGATCAACCTATCTCTAATAATCGGCTATGTACCACAGGCCTTCAAGCTGGCTGTAGTTAAACCTTTACTCAAAAAGCCATCTCTAGACCCAGCTGTCTTAGCTAATTATAGGCCAATCTCCAACCTTCCTTTCATATCAAAAATCCTTGAAAGAGTAGTTGTCAAACAGCTAACAGATCATCTGCAGAGGAATGGCTTATTTGAAGAGTTTCAGTCAGGTTTCAGAGCTCATCACAGCACAGAAACAGCTTTAGTGAAGGTTACAAATGATCTTCTTATGGCCTCTGACAGTGGACTCATCTCTGTGCTTGTCCTGCTAGACCTCAGTGCAGCGTTCGATACTGTTGATCATAATATCCTATTAGAGTGATTAGAACATGCTGTAGGTATTACAGGTACTGCACTGCAGTGGTTTGTATCATATCTATCTAATAGACTCCAGTTTGTACATGTAAATGGAGAGTCCTCTTCACCCACTAAGGTCAATTATGGTGTTCCACAGGGTTCAGTGCTAGGACCAATTCTATTTACATTATACATGCTTCCCTTAGGCAGCATCATTAGAAGACATAGCATAAATTTTCACTGCTATGCAGATGACACGCAGCTCTATCTATCCATGAAGCCAGGTAACACACACCAATTAGTTAAACTGCAGGAATGTCTTAAAGACATAAAGAGCTGGATGGCCGCTAACTTTCTGCTTCTTAATTCAGATCAAACTGAGGTTATTGTACTCGGCCCTGAAAATCTTAGAAATATGGTATCTAAGCAGATTCTTACTCTGGATGGCATTACCTTGGCCTCCAGTAACACTGTGAGGAACCTTGAGTCATTTTTGACCAGGACATGTCCTTCAACGCACATATTAAACAAATATGTAAGACTGCTTTCTTCCATTTGTGCAACATCTCTAAAATTAGAAATATCCTGTCTCAGAGTGACACTGAAAAACTAGTTCATGCATTCATTACTTCCAGGCTGGACTACTGTAATTCATTATTATCAGGATGTCCTAAAAACTCCCTGAAAAGCCTTCAGCTGATCCAAAATGCTGCAGCAAGAGTCCTGACAGGGACTAGAAAGAGAGAGCAGATTTCTCCTGTTTTGGCTTCCTTCATTGGCTTCCTGTTAAATCCAGAATTCAAAATCCTGCTCCTCACATACAAGGTCTTAAATAATCAGGCCCCATCTTATCTTAATGACCTTGTAGTACCATATCACCCTATTAGAGCACTTCGCTCTCGCTCTGCAGGCTTACTTGTTGTTCCTAGAGTATTTAAAAGTAGAATGGGAGGCAGAGCCTTCAGTTTTCAGGCCCCTCTTCTGTGGAACCAGCTTCCAGTTTGGATTCAGGAGACAGACACTATCTCTACTTTCAAGATTAGGCTTCAAACTTTCCTTTTTGCTAAAGCATATAGTTAGGGCTGGACCAGGTGACCCTGAATCCTCCCTTAGTTATGCTGCAATAGACGTAGGCTGCCGGGGATTCCCATGATCAATGTTCCCTCTAAGCTGCGCACGTGCCCAATTGCGCACTGCTGGCACGGTCTCTGCGCACAGAAAATCTGCGTTGCGCACAAAAAAAATCTAACCTGAATTGAAATTAAAATTAAAACTTTAACAATTCTGTTTTGCAGTGTTAGTCAGTAAGTGACTGGTTGCTCCTGTATGGGATTAGAACGATGCCACCTTATCCTATAGTCCAGCCAATAATGCGATTCACATTCGTATATACGCAGCTAATCAACGTCGCTGACAGGCTATGATAATGTTAAAAAAAAAAATTCCACCAACCGTTAACCATAATTCAATAACTCTATAAACCTAATAATCGAATGCACTTTTAACTCTTATTAGAATGAGGTTTTAACCACTGCGGTGCAAAGTTTTTAGATACTGCGCTGATAATGTATAAGAGATACAATCAGTGCTTTGTCAGTGTTTATTCAGCATTCAAGGACAGCAATATTTGCATAGTATTTTTACAGAAATATAGTGCACATATGTTTTGGGCAAAAACATTTTTGAATATTAACATACGAACATTTTTAACATACAATTGGCAAATTAGCCAATGCAAAACTTTATCTGCCTATTAAAAAAAGAAGATAATCTTCTTACAAACTGGTGTTTGTGTCATGGTCCTGAGTCTGTCTACTCAGTGTTTTGTGTTTCTTTATATTATTTCCTGTGCTTGTTTATCCTGTTATCTTTGGTTGAGGTTTGCCATTTGTTAAGGTTTTGTTCTGTGCCTGTCTGCTCCCACTTCTGTGTTCCCTCCGTCTGTCTATGGTGTCAGCTCGTGAGTCTGCCTGTCTAGTTCAGTGTCCTGTCTGGTTCTGTGTCTGTGTTTCCTGTTTTATTCTGAAAGTTCATGTCTCATGTCAGTGTGTTCAGTTTAATCCCTGTCTCGTTAGCCTCATTTCTCCCAGCTGTGTCTCCCGCCTGGTGCCCATTCCCTGAGAGCTGTGTTACTCTGGCGTTGCTCCTGTTCCATGGTCCATGGTTCCCGTTAAATCGCCTGCGTCTCTCTGATGTTCCCAGGTCTGTTATGTTAGTTCTCCCAGTTTAGGTGTCATCAGTTATTTGTCGTACTCCACTGCTTGTTGGCCACTACTCCACCCTGTAAATAAACTTCACCAGCATTTTCATCCACTGCTTGCATCTTGGGTTCTCCTTCCTCCAACACCACACGGCTCGCCTCAGCAGCCGTGACAGTACTGAACCGGCCACAATGGACCCAGCAGCAGTCAACCCGCCCGAGGAGCTCCGGGAGGACATTATTTACTCGGTAGACAAACTAATTAACTTATGGCTGGAGCATGAGGGAGAGAGTTCCGCCAAGCCATAGCTGTTCGGCTACAGCGCTTAGTTTCTGGTCTCCCTGGTTGCTCAGCTCACTTCACCCGCTCGCACAGAATTTCGTCCTGAACGAGCCGTCTTCTCCCCAGTTGCTACCACCCACCTTGCAACTCATGCTTCACCGCCTGTCCCGACAGCGTTCAGGCCCCGGTCCAGCCTTCAAATGGGAAATGCTGTCGACGCCCCCGCCACAGTCGGACCCCGGGTATCGGAGCGGCCGACTGTGGTGAGTAACAAGGATAACAGCTCTGATTTGAACTTTGAGACTTTTTCTTCTGGGGTTGTTCGGGTGTGTCAGTGGGAGCTAATTGTGAGCTTTCGTGGTAACTGATCTCTCTCAGGTGGGCATTTTTAAGACTTCAGTGAAAGCAAAGGGCTGTTGTTCTTCTGTTTCTTGAGCCTGTTAAACCCATGTCAGTTAACCCAGAGTCTGCTAAAACTGTGGCATACACCCCAGAGACTAACACCAGCTCTGATCATACCAAGACTGTTTATTCTTTCAAGCCGCAACCTCAAGCTCAGTTAGTCGGCCAAAAGTCCAGTCGCCACCTCCACCACATTCGGCCTCACAATCCATGGTTACAGCCACAGCCAGACGTTACAAACCATGTTACAATCCCTAGCCCAGTCAGTAGCCGGTTGGCAGAAGAATCATTAGCCTTATCATCCGCTCAGTCCCCAACTTCTCCACCATTATTGTCTCAACCTTTGCCAGTCGCCCTCAGCTCAGCCACCTGTTCAGCCATCATCTTCACTGACTCCTCCCCACAGCAAGCTAGGTTGATTCAACCCGAGAGAAACCGTTGTTCACCCATTCGTTCCAGGCAGAGAAAAACCAAACAATCCTGTAGACATTCCTCAAGAGCTGGCCAGTTCTGAGACTGAGATACACTCCAGGGCCTCCCCAGAGGCTGGGTTTCAGCCCCCAGCAGACTCTGGACCCCTGGAGGTTAAGAAGCCAGCTGAGGACTGCAAGCGGCAGTCACTGCCTGAGCAGAATCAATGCTCTGTGCAGCTGCAGTCTGCTGTGTGTTTGCCAGAGGCCCGTGAGCCTGCTGGTTCTGTTTTGTTCCCGCCAGAGGCCCGTGAGCCTGCTGGTTCTGTTCTGTGCCTGCCAGAGGTCCCCGCACCTGCTGGTTCTGTTCTGTGCCTGCCAGAGGCCCGTGTGCCTGCTGGTTCCGTTCTGTCCCTGCCAGAGGCCCGTGTGCCTGCTGGTTCCGTTCTGTCCCTGCCAGAGGCCCGTGTGCCTGCTGGTTCCGTTCTGTTCCTGCCAGGGGCCCCTGTGCCCGCTGGTTCTGTGACTGTCTCCGCTGGAGGGCCCGAGGAGCCCGTCCAGCCTCCTGTCTCAGCTGGGGGGGCCCGAGGAGCCCGTCCAGCCACCTGCCTCGTCAGCTGGGGGGCCCGAGGAGCCCGTCCAGCCACCTGCCTCGTCAGCTGGGGGCCCGAGAGCCCGCCCAGCCACCTGCCTCGTCAGCTGGGGGCCCGAGGAGCCGCCCAGCCACCTGCCTCGTCAGCTGGGGGCCCGAGAGCCCGCCCAGCCACCTGCCTGCGTCAGCTGGGGGCCCGAGGAGCCCGTCCAGCCACCTGCCTCGTCAGCTGGGGGCCCGAGAGCCCGTCCAGCCACCTGCCTCGTCAGCTGGAGGGCCGAGGAGCCCGTCCAGCCTCCTGTCTCAGCTGGGGGCCCGAGCAGCCCGCCCAGCCTCCTGTCTCGTCAGCTGGGGCCCGAGAGCCCCGCCCAGCCTCCTGCCTCGTCTGCTGGGGGCCCGAGGAGCCCGTCCAGCCTCCTGCCTGCCTGCTGGGGCCGAGGAGCCCGCCCAGCCTCCTGCCTGCCTGCTGGGGGCCCGAGGAGCCCGTCCAGCCTCCTGCCTCGTCTGCTGGGGGGCCCGAGGAGCCCGTCCAGCTTCCTGCCTCGTCAGCTGGAGGGCCGAGGAGCCCGTCCAGCCCTCTGCACCGTCAGCTGGAGGGCCCGAGGAGCCCGTCCAGCCGTCTGCAGCAGCTTCATCCTCGCCAGCTGCAGCAGCCCCTTCATCCTCGCCAGATGCAGCAGCCCCTTCATCCTCGCCAGATGCAGCAGCCCCTTCATCCTCGCCAGATGCAGCAGCCCCTTCATCCTCGCCAGATGCAGCAGCCCCTTCATCCTCGCCAGCTGCAGCAGCCCCTTCATCCTCGCCAGCTGCAGCAGCCCCTTCATCCTCGCCAGCTGCAGCAGCCCCTTCATCCTCGCCAGCTGCAGCAGCCCCTTCATCCTCGCCAGCTGCAGCAGCCCCTTCATCCTCGCCAGCTGCAGCGTTGCCTGGCCCGGCCTCTGCCCCTGCTCCGCCTGGCCCGGCCTCTGCTTCAGCTCCACCCTCGCCGTCGCCCGGTCCAGCTCCCGCTTCAGCTTCGCCTGGTCCAGCCTCATCGGCTTCGGCGTCGCCTGCAGTGGCCTCCACTTCAGCGTCATCAGCTTCGTTTGACCCAGCCTCTGCATTAGCTTCGTCCTCGCCTGGTCCAGCCTCCGCTTCAGCTTCAACGTCTCCTGCTCGTCCTGCTCGTCCTGTCCGTCCTGCTCGTCCGGTCCGGCCGCTTTCCAGGCCAATGACTGGACGTCCTTGCCGTCGTGGACGGCCCCCTTCCGGGCCGATGATTGGGCATCGCCGCCACTGCCTCCCGCGTGGCCGGCCTCCAGACGGCTTTCGTTTGCCTCGCCGCCGTTGCCGTCCACACGGTCGGCCCCCAGAACTGTTTCCACGCCATTGCCTACTGCGTGGCCGGTCTCCGGACCTGCCCCACTGCCGCTGCCTTTCGCATGGTCGGCCTCCGGAACTGAACTGTTTTGGCCTCCTGCGCTGTCGGCCTCCGGGTCGGCCCCCTGAACTTGGCCATCTGGGCCTTTTTGGACTCTGTCCCTCCGTCCTGGACCCCCACCGCCCGCCCTGGTCAGGTCGCTTCCTGTTTTTTTTTGGTTTTTGGGTTTTTTTTGGGCAGTTTGTTTCTGTTGGGCTGTCTGGAGCCAGCCCTTGAGGGGGGGGGGTACTGTCATGGTCCTGAGTCTGTCTACTCAGTGTTTTGTGTTTCTTTATATTATTTCCTGTGCTTGTTTATCCTGTTATCTTTGGTTGAGGTTTGCCATTTGTTAAGGTTTTGTTCTGTGCCTGTCTGCTCCCACTTCTGTGTTCCCTCCGTCTGTCTATGGTGTCACTGTGTCCGCTCGTGAGTCTGCCTGTCTAGTTCAGTGTCCTGTCTGGTTCTGTGTCTGTGTTTCCTGTTTTATTCTGAAAGTTCATGTCTCATGTCAGTGTGTTCAGTTTTACCTCTCCCCTGTCTCGTTAGCCTCATTTCTCCCAGCTGTGTCTCCCGCCTGGTGCCCATTCCCTGATTACTGGTGTGTGTATTTAAGCCTTGTGTGTTCTCCTGCCTGTTGCCGGTTCGTCTGTGTTACTCTGCGTTGCTCCGTGTTCCATGGTCCATGGTTCCCGTTCGTCGCCTGCGTCTCTCTGCCTCTCATCCCTTTTTTGTATGTTCCCAGGTCTGTTATGTTAGTTCTCCCAGTTTAGGTGTCATCAGTTATTTGTCGTACTCCACTGCTTGTTGGCCACTACTCCACCCTGTAAATAAACTTCACCAGCATTTTCATCCACTGCTTGCATCTTGGGTCCTCCTTCCTCCAACACCACACGGCTCGCCTCAGCAGCCGTGACAGTTTGATTTTGAAACAGGAAAAAAGTGGGGAAACAAATGAAAAGACTAACATTTGAATGAAACCTGAAAGCAAGTAAATACTTTCTATGCTGCCTTATGGTAAACTTTGGTAATACTGATGTATAAAGAACAACACTGGCTGATGATGAAATACAGTCAGCTGGCATGGTGACACTGCCAGTATTAACCTGCAGGGCTGGACTGGGACAAAAAATCGGGCATTTTGGCTTTAATACCTGGCCCACCAGGTATTAAAGCCATAAAGCCTTTGAATGAAGACAAACCCTGTTGTGACAGTGATGTACAGTCTTGTTGGTATATGTATGATCTCTATACAATTTACGTCAAATAAAAACTTTGTTCACAAGATTCAGATAATTATTTAATAAAAGCTAGAAATTTTAAATGAGAATAAGAAAGAAAAGTATATCTTTGCGCCCCCTTTCCCTGTTAATGCCCTACATGGCCCCCTGGCAACACTTTGCTAGACCCGCCCCTGCACAGTTACCAGCTGTCAGCTACACAGAAAAGGATCCTGGTGTTATTTGTCTCTCAGAAACAGTTCATAACTTCCCTTCAACTCATTCATGTCACCTAAAAAGTAAACCTGTTTCTCCATCACCTGTTCAGCTCTGATGATTCAGTAAGGACATCTCTGGTTTCATCTTCATGTTTCCCTCTCACCACATATCCAAACCGACATCATGACCAGCAGCTTTACAGCTGTGGCTCCAGCAAACATCAGCTGATACTAGAAATTATTATTAAATAAATTCTAACACCTGATCAAGCTTAAACGTGCTGCTGTTGTTTAGCGCGACATCCGCTGGTTTCCTCTTTCTGGCGCAAAGTGGGCGATAAAAAAAAAAAGAGAGAAAAGCCGATCAGCTGATCATTGATCAGTTTCGTGATTGAAGTAGGAACGGGAGAGAATGAGAGGAGAAGCATAAAGACAGAATAACTCCAGCTGTGTCTTTTTTTCATTATACTTAAAGTACAGGACAAACTGCGTCCCTTCTCAGCTCAATACGAAATGTGCAATATTTTCTCTGAATGCGGGACGATTCTGTTTTTTATGGGACGGTTGGCAACTCTACTAACTAACCTTATGAATAAAATAAAGTTCAACATCAGTAACATCACAGCACCCACCCAGCTGTATATAAACTCCGTCATGCTAGCTAGCGCGCAGTACGAGTTATTGTAACTGACTGTAAAAACTCAGCATAACGAAAATAAACTCCACCTAAACTTCCAAAAGTTGAATCTGTTCATCTGGACGTAGCGTTTTGTGGGAGAAACGTTTCGTCACTCATCCAAGTGACTTCTTCAGTCTCAGCCGACTGCAGGTTTCTGCAGGTTGCAGGTTGGTCAGTGATTGTTGATCAATGGTCATGGGAATTTGCATAATTATGATTAAGGAACTGACCTCACAGCCCATTGTTCCTTCAGTGGGCTGGTTTCAGTCATTATGCAAATGTACTGTTTATAAGGTTTGGGGAAACCTGCAGTCAGCTGAGACTGAAGAAGTCACTTGGATGAGTGACGAAACGTTTCTCCCACAAAACGCTACGTCCAGATGAACAGATTCAACTTTTGGAGATTTACTTTCCTGGATGATTGAGAATGCATCAAGTCCACCTAAACTTGGTTTATATCTGACCCAGATAGACTGCAGGTCATAACTTCTTACCTGAAGTTCAGTTCTCCTGACAATCGGACTGGCGGCTGCCTCGGGTCTCTCCTCCTCCTGCCTCCCCTTCCCTCATCCACCTGCTGGCCTCTGTGGAAGCTCCGACATAGCGACCACCAAACAACTGAGTTTTTTTTACACATCGGCCAGCATCTGGCCAATCCACCACCTCTCATTGTTCATGCCCTTACAAAATAAATAAATAAATAAACCTGTTAATCTGTCACCAAAAAAATGTTTTCTGCGGTGCTTGGCTCTCCTACCTTTGCTAACATGATGCTCATAGTGCAGAAGCCGATGCAGCATTCACTTACACTCGGATATCTGAGCTTCACTGTGAAAACATAATCGTACATTTGATATTTCATTGAATTTTATTGTTTTAGCTTCGGGGTGGCACCTGGGGTGGCCAGTCTGGTTGGGGGGGGGGGGGGGTGGCCTGCTGGACACGCCACTGATCTCATAGTGGACAGAATTATTTTTTGGAGTGGCACAAATAATTTGTGTGGGATCAAATTTGATGCAGAACAGCTGATTGTTCTGTAAATAGTTTGAAATGTTTATTTAAAAAAACACCTTGGCTGCATTAAAAAAAATAAATAGCTGCAAAAAACTTTGTCGTTTGCCAAAGTGAGTTACTTTTTTGAAGTAGTAACTATATAATTAATTGCCCAACATTGGTCATTATATACTGTATTTTGCAGACAGAGAGTTACAGACTCTCTCCCAGACCACAGACTCATAATACAAGTCAGAGCTTTATGAAAAAAAAGAAAAGAAAGAAAATTGTGTTTTCAAAATTGGAGTTCAAGTTATTTTTACTTCCAATAGTGTTAACATACTACACAGGTCATGAACAGGATTTTTTTTTATTTTCACTGTAAGTGGGCTAAAGCAGTTAATTAAAAGTAGTCTAACATAAATGTAAATGCTGTAATTTGATTATTTTAATAAACCATGTAACTTGGATGGATTAGATGCTGGCGTGACCACAGTGCACACGTCTGATGTCGCTCACAGTGGTCCAAGGGACGCTCAGGGAGTTTGTGTGTTCGCTCAGACACATGAAAAATTAGAGGGAACACTGCCCATGATGCATTGAGTTTTTCCTTTCCAGTCACCTTTCTCACCCACTATGTGCTAATAGACCTCTCTGCATTGAATCATATCTGTTATTAATCTCTGTCTCTCTTCCACAGCATGTCTTTCATCCTGTTTTCCTTCTCTCACCCCAACCGGTCGCAGCAGATGGCCCCGCCCCTCCCTGAGCCTGGTTCTGCCGGAGGTTTTTTCCTGTTAAAAGGGAGTTTTTCCTTCCCACTGTCGCCAAAGTGCTTGCTCACAGGGGGTCATATGATTGTTGAGTTTTTCTCTGTACCTATGAAGCGCCTTGAGGCGACTTTTGTTGTGATTTGGCGCTATATACATACAATTGAATTGAATTGAATTGAAATGAGATTCCATATTTTCTGAAAATAGAATCTAATGGGAGCACGTAAAGAGAAAAGAGTACTGGGCCAAGAATAGATTCTTGAGGAACCCCACATGTAACGGGGCTGGATGTGTATGAGGAGCCACAAAAAGAAAAACTGCTGTCGGTTATATTGGATTTAAACTATTCAAGGGCAGCTCCTTCAATACCGACACAGCTGTCCAGTCTAAACTCTAGAATACCACAATACAGAGCAAGCTCAAGTCTAAAAGCACTAAAATGTCAGCAACTAATAAAAGATCATTATAAACTTTTAAAAGCACAGTTTCAGTTCTATGTAACATTTGGAAACCAGGCTGAAATGAGATTCCATTCAAGACAATTTTCTCCAAGAATCTGGACAGAAAAGGGAGTTTAGAGATTGGTCTAAAGTTTGAAAGAACTGTTGCTTCAAGATTTGTTTTTTCAGGAGGTAAAAAAAAAAGTATTTTTTGCATTTTCTTTCTGCTTTTCTACAAGTCTGAGAGCCTGAGTGACATCCAGGGATACGTTTTAGGTTTAACACAGTTGGTTTTAAAAGGAGCAAAATTCAAGAGCATTTGAAGAAGTGGCCTTCAACAAACTGAGCAGATGATGAGCACTCGGCTTAAGGGAGTGATTGTCTAAGGGAGGGGCCCCAATATTCTGATTAACAGCAGAAGAATGTCCAGCAGTGATGATGCAGAGGTCACGCACATGTAAAAGGTTTAACTGGTGAACATGGCCCAGAAATTTGAATTATAACAGACATGTGATCAGAAAAGTTTAAACTGCAAATTTGAATATCACATAATTACAGAGCACGAGATAAGACTGAATCCAAAGTATGTCCACGCTCATGGGAGGGGCCGCTGCCTGGTTGAACAAGATTAAAGTCAGTAAGGTTCAGGAAGTCTTTTACAAGAGGTTTCAAAGCTGCCATAAATATCAGCAGTGAGCATTTAAAACTGTTAAAATGGTGAATTTGAAGTACTGTGGGTAAGTTTAATGATTCCCTATGATTCTTTATGGTGGACAGTCAATGACAGGTTACATCCAGGACATCAATTATTCTTATTTATATTGTGAATTTATTTAATTTGATGATTTTTGATTAGATTAATTCGTTTAATTCTACCTTTTATACTGGCGTCATGAATCAGCCTCACAGTGTTTGTAACATCTGCTTATATCTTGCTGAATTCAGCTGGAGCCTTAAATCCACAAGAAGCAGTGAGCAGCACATGTCAGCTGATCACAGCCTGCAGCTCACAAAACAAATGATTATGTGACTTGTAATTCTTTTCCACATGGTGCACCACTACACCTGATCTTAGGGTTTCTGCACATGCCAAATCCTATTTTAACACATCCTGGCTACTGTTGATGGTTTTTAAATACACAGCATGAAGAGCTGAGCTCATACTGGCTGTTAGAACTAAATTATATGTAGCCTGAAAGACAGCACAATACTTGCCTTTAAAGACTGTTACTTTGAGTGCATGATAACTATTCTAGGAAATACAGATGAGATTATCAGTACTCTTACCAAATGAGCAGAACATTACATTTAGAAAGCTACACTAGGTATCAGCGTTTTTCATCAACATGAGTTTATAATAATCATATCAGAAATAATGTTAACATTTTAAGATAAGACAAGATAAGATGGCCTTTATTAGTCCCACAGGTGGGAAATTTGTTTTGTTACAGCAAAAGTGCAAAGTTATGTAGCAGAAATTAGAAAACACTGGAATGCAATAAAATAAAATAAAATAAAATAAAATACTATGTACAATAGAATAAAATAGAATAGAATAATATATACAATAGAATAAAATAGAAATACAAATACTATATACAACTGAGTAGGAAAATACAAAAACACAACTTCGTCAGAAGAAGAATTGCACATATAGCAGTCTTATTGCACATGTGTGGATGTGTGTGTTTGATCAGTTGAAGTCTTTGTTGTGGAGTCTGACAGCAGTGGGGAGGAAAGACCTGCGAAATCTCTCCGTCCCACACCGTGGGTGCTGCAGCCACTGAAGGAGCTGCTCAGTGCTGTCACAGTCTCATGCATGGGGTGGGAGATGTTGTCCATCAGGGATGACAGCTTAGCCGCCATTCTCCTGTCACTCACCACCTCCACTGGGTCCAGAGGGCCTCCCAGAACAGAGCTGGCCCTTCGGATCAGCCTGTTCAGTCTCTTCCTGTCCCCAGCAGAGATGCTGCCTCCCCAGCAGACCACACCATAAAAAATGGCTGAGGCCACCACAGAGTCATAGTGTATTTTAATAAAGTAACAAAGTGCTGAAGGTAGGCTGAGCAGCAGTTATATATTTATTGTTACATGAATAGTATCGTGCTACTCTTTTGTCTCTTTCGCCTCACTCTCTGACCAGTCACAAGTTTCACTTCAGTTTGAATTAAAGGTTTTGTTCATTTAATTGCATTAACCCAGTGTTAGCCAGCACTGATGCTTCTAACTGGAGAGAGATGAGGCAGGTCCGCATGTGTCCGTTTGGCGAGGTTACTTTGTTATGTCAGTTGTAACTCCTTCACAGAGTTTACTTGTCAAAGCCAAATAGCAGCTGATGTGTTTTCAGTGACATAAGAGCCCAAAACTGTATTTCCATAAACAAGTAACAGAAAAGACAAAACCATCAGAGCGATTAAACTATGTACAGCAGCTTGTCTCAATAATCCTGTACCCCTGTGATTCTCACTCTCGGGATTCTTTTTATTTTCATCATAGACTTTCAGTGGAGGTCTGTTCATGTGAATTGCCAGCACACAAAAATGGGCAAGTGTAATTACACACTAAGGCCAAGTCAGCCATGTAAACAGACTTCTGGCCATTGTGATCCAATCCCCATCCATCCCTAAAGTGCTCTCTGTGCAGTAATTGTCAGCTGGACAGGTGTCGCCGTGATCCAGCTGTCCTCATCCTGGCCAAACAACACAAACAGGTATTTTATCCTGTAATTTACAGCAGTCTCTAGTGTCTGTGCTTTCTGAACCCAGCAACATATTATTACAGACAGTCCACCAACGCAGCCCCCACCCAAATTCATTCTAAAGCCTCGTCTCTGTCTGAACATGTCCTTCATATTTATTCACATTCCACTGAATTTTCAATCAAGCGAGTACTTAAAAAGTCTGAGTTTTGGGACTAATGCTGTTAAATTAGAGTAAGCAGATTGCCCTGTTGCCTCCTCCTGATGCCTTAGGCTTTCACACCTTAATAACAAAGCTCTGAGCTGCCTTGAAGGCAGAGGGAACTAGAAACATCCTGTCTCACTGTTTGATGATAAAATTTATGTCACTGGGATTCAATTGCACCCAAGTGGTATCAAGACCTTAGTTAATGTTGCATTGTGAGTGTGGTTTAATGATTATTATTAAGGATCTAATCAGTTATTCCATCTAAGAACAGAAATGCCAAAAC